>NC_058411.1:93643684-93943684 GCF_002201575.2 Neomonachus schauinslandi
CCCCCCCCCCCCCCCCCCCCCCAGCAAACCTCAGTTTGTTTCCTGAGATTAAGAATTCCTCATATCAGTGAGGTCATATGATACATATCTTTCTCTGTCTGATTGACTTATTTCGCTCAGCATAACACTCTCCAGTTCCATCCACGTCGTTGCAAATGGCAAGATCTCATTCCTTTTGATGGCTGCATAATATTCCATTGTATATATATACCACATCTTCTTTATCCATTCATCTGTCCATGGACATCTTGGCTCTTTCCGCAGTTTGGCTATTGTGGACATTGCTGCTATTTTTACTTTTATCTTAAATTGTGAAATAATTATATCTCAAATTTAGGTAGTAGGTATTAATATTTTGAGTGGTTGCTGGTGAGTAAATATTTGTTACACTGAAAATTATATCTAGAGAAACAAAATCATAGAATTTAGAGCTAGAGGCTTTAGATATATGCTGGCCAAACCCTATTATTTCACTTACATATGAAGGAAAATTGAGTGCTCAGGAGGTCACATGTTGCCTTAAATCACATTCAGAGTTCCTTCTTGAGGATGGTCACATGAGAAACATTAATACTCAGGAGACACACTTATATTACAAATATTCTTATAAGCTTAATAGTTTAAAGTTTCTATGCATCGTGATTCAATAGATAGTGATATTCACCTAGTAAATATTTTGTAAGCTTTAAAAAATTAAATAACTAGTTTATGGAATTTTGAGACATTAAAAAAAATGTACAGTCCCTGGAACTTCACTTTAATCCAATTATAAAGGAGGTTTCACTATAAAGTAGATGGATGCATTGTGATCTTATATTAACAGCATTAAGTCACTGAACTGCAAGATGACCTTGTGCAGTGATAGGACTTTTGAGACAAGGAGCATTGGGAATAGTCTTCTAAGGAGCATCCAACTTGTAATTACAGAGGGTTTTTTTTTGTTTGTTTTTTGGTAATTACGGAGGTTTAATCAGAATTTGACTAAGCAAAAGAACTACATGTAGAACAAAAGGCAATTTGTCAGGGAACAAAGCCATTGTGAGTGTGTGTGTGTACTGATTATATGTAGTAGGTACATGTATAATGTATATTAAACCTATGTTGTATATGTAAATATGTATATACACATAAACATTTCTTATATTTATATAGTATATTAAATATGTTTATTTTAATGGTCACAGATTATTGAATCAAGGTCATAGAATGTAATTTTCTTTCTTTCTTTTCTTTTTTTTTTTTAAGATTTTGTCAGAGGAAGAGCACAAGCAGGGGTAGCGGCAGGCAGAGGGAGAAGCCAGCTCCCCACTAAGCAAGGAACCCAGTGTAGGACTGGATCCCAGCATCCTGGGATCATGACCTGAGCCGAAGGCAGATGCTTAACTGGCTGAGCCACCCAGGCGTCCCTACAACATAATTTTCAACCCATATTTCTATACTTGATTATGCATGTTTTTCCAGGTTTCTTTTTGTGAGTAATGGAAGTGCAGATCTTTACACAATTTTTTTTTTTCAGGACTTAAAATTATGTTAGTTTGCCATGGCTGATAAACAAAGCACCATAAACTGAGTGACTTAGGACAACAGAAATCTGTTGTCTCACAATTCTGGAGGCTAGATGTCTGAGATGAAGGTATGCTAAAAGGGCAATGCTCCCTCTGAAAATGTTAGGGAAAGATCTGTCCAAGCCTCTCTTCTAGCATCTGGTAGATATCCTTGGCCTGTAGCAGCAGAGCTGCAATCTTCAGATGGTGTTTTTCTTGTGTATGCATCTGTTTCCAAATATCTCCTTTTTATAAAGACACCAGTCGTATTGGATTGGGAACCACCGTATTCAAGTATGACCTTAACTATATCTGCAACAACTCTTTTCCCAAAGAAGCCTATATTCTGAGGTGCTGTGAGGACCTCAGCATGTGAATTTTGGGAGACATAATTCAATCTGTAACAAAAATAATTTCCTTAGCATCAACTTCAAAAAAATTTTTCTCAACAAAACAGTCTGCTGCTAGATATCACTAAAAATTTTCTAAAAATTTTATTACTGTTTTCACTGCCATCAACCATGCATCAGAGTGTCTGATTAATGATCTCTTTAACAGCCTTCAGTATTATTTTTAGTATCCTTAAAATAGGATTTTTGTTAATTTTATAATCTGAAGAGGCATAGTTTTAATAAATTATATCATTTTTCATGCTTATTTACCATTGTTGCATTCTAATTTGTGAATTATCTGGTCACATTCTTAACCAATTTTGGGGGCTATTAGGGTCATTTTTTAGAGACCTATAAGAGTTCTTTATATACTGAACATACCAACATACATGTTTTTAGCAAATATGTTTCATTTTCTTTGTTCTTATATACAAAATTACTAAGTGGGCATAACAGACTTAATGAACTTTACCTCTAAACTGTAAATGTATCTTACTCCATAGAGTTAATAAATATTCCTCCTTTCTATTTTTACTCATTTTCTCACTTTATATTTAATTAATACATCTGCAACTTCATGGGCTATGTGCGAGATGAGGATATAAATAAGTATTACAGATACTTGACCTATGTTCTAAGCATCATTTATTGACCAGTGTGTCTCTTTGTCTTTAATAACAATCCATCCTTCCTTATTTGTTGAATTCTTAAGTACAAGGGTTTGTTACTTGGCTAATTTTGTTGAATTTATCTTTCAATCTATTTTGCTGGGACAGTAATATTTGGTTACTATAGATTTTTAAAATCCTTACAGACTTTCCTCATAATTCTTCTTTTAAAAGGTCATCGATGTTTTGACTTATTAATCTAGTTATACTTGAAATATTCTTAACCCTACAACTTGCGATTAGGATTTTAACTACTAAATCTATAAATGTGTTATAAAATAATTTATCTTCCCTACACAGGAAGATGAAATAAATTTTATTTGGATTTTTAGATAGTTCCATAAAGTGTTGTAGCTTATTTAAGGTTGTTCACTCAATGTTGAATAAACATTTACTGGTCATCTACTATATTTCAGAAATGTAGTAGAAATTAGAAAGAGGAGGTTAAGCGCACTTTTATCTAGGAGGACAGCAGATGAAGAAACTGACAAAAGATGAAGATTAGCCAGGAGGAATGCAGTGTGCAGTGCTCATGCACACAAGCCATGACTCCCTGAGCTGTTACAAGTTTCCAGGAGAGAGGGTTATGCTTTCACTGAGTTTTAGAGGCTGACAGACAGCTAGATGAAGAAGGGTAGCACTTGTTTTAAGAAAAGGAACCTGAAAATGTAAAAGCACACTGATTTCAAAGAGCATGCCATGAAGATGAAATGGCAAGAACTTAATTTGACCAAAGTGTAGGATGTGAATGAGGGCTCATGAGCCTGCAGTAGATATAGATCTGTTTTCTCTCATGTGGGCACGGGGTAGCATTGGTGGGTTTTAAACAGGAGAGTGGTATGATTTTAACTGTATTTAGAAAGGTTTCAAGGAGGACAGGATAGCAGGTGGACAAGAAAGGAGTAGGAGTGAACAAAAGACTTGTTGGTAATTGATAAAAATATGTTTCAGTGGAGGAATGAATGAAACATTGAATAATGAATGAAAAAGTTGAAGTGTATTAGATTTAGCAGTTGAAAAATAATTGACTTTGTTAAGATTACATTTACTCACTGGAATGGTTGATATTAGAATCCAGTTATTAATAGGAGACAATGTCAAAGTAATGGATATTTGAAATCAGATTTCATGTCATTGTTTTTCCAGTTATTGCAAGGTTGTAGGAAATAACTCTTCTTATTATTTTATGTTCACTTTGCTACTTATTTTATTAACCCTCACAGTTTTCCAGGCCAATTAAAGCAAAAATAAACAACATAAATGTTAGAAGGCAGAAGACAAAGTTGTATTTTCATTTTAAACCCAAAAGACAAGTCACCTGGAAAAGTGTGAGGTATTAGGGCAATCCCATTTTCCAAGCAAAACAAAAATGTCCACAATCATCATGCTAACGTATTTCTTGAAATTCTGATCACACTTAGATTTAGGTCTCTGGAAGTGACATGTTTTTTAACATAATAAGCTCAAGATTCATTCCAATTGATTTTAAATGTTTAAAAAATTATTTAGAGGGTTTTGTTCTGAAATTTTATCGAATAGCTTTTTGGTACCTATTGAAACGCAGATGCATATTGTCTGATCAGTTGATAGCTTGTATTAAATTAGTTATTCTATGATTTTAAATTATGCTTGTGACAGTTTTCATGGATATATTATTCTTATTTAATGCTTAATTTTCTATATTGTATGAAGGATCTTAAAATTTTTTATGGCCATAAATAAGATCTTTTTTTATTATTTGTGCTTTTTTCTAGTTTTATATTCAAAGACTTAACTCTGAGATACTGTGAAATATCTAAAATAGAGTCAAAAATATTGCCAAGTAATTAATAAAGCCATACTTAATGAGTCAAGAAAACAAATACATTTCATATTTTTATCAATACAAGTTGTCATTGAGCTACATGACCTACATAAATCTTTATATTGCCGGGGCTCATCCATAAAAATGAAAGGTTTTGACTCTCTGAACCCCAGGGTCATTTTAGCTCTAGCTTTCTGCCAACTTCTATTCAGAGAGAAGTTCCTCCAGCTTTCTACTAATAAGCAAAACTGAACTAATAAGTTTAAGAGCAATACTACTATGTAAGGTAGAAATGGACCATGCCATGAGGACGATGGCAGATTCAGACTTGAGTTTAAAAACAAAAATTTGTCCATCATTCACCATTGTTCATCTTGGGTCCAAGAGCAGTTGCAACTGAGAAATGCTTACTCTGTGGTGTATCTTAAATTGGGCTGGAGAGAGCGGGTGCCTGGGTAGCTCAGTTGGTTAAGCGACTGCCTTCGGCTCAGGTCATGATCCTGGAGTCCCTGGATCGAGTCCCGCATTGGGCTCCCTGCTCCGCGGGGAGTCTGCTTCTCCCTCTGACCCTCCCCCCCCCCCATGTGCGCGCTCTCTCTCTCAAATAAATAAATAAATAAAATCTTTAAAAAAAAAAATTGGACTGGAGAACTGTGGACCCCTCTCTGTTTTGTTCAACTTACCTGGAACATGGGATCTAAAGGGCAGCAGATGGGGTTCAGGGGCCCTAGATTTGTGTCCCACTTCTGCCATTCACTAGCTTTGTGATCTTAAGTCATTGAAGTGCTTTCAGGTATCAGTTTTTTTTTTTTATTTGCAAATTGGAGTATATTTGATTAATCTTTTAGCTCTTGAGTTTCTATGACAAGCCATAAATAATCCATGCTTAATAAACATGCTTAATTTATGTAGTCACCTGGGGTTTACTTGGACATATATTCATCTCAATTGAGTCTCTGAAAAATGTTTGGAGGCCAATAAGCAAAATATCTATGACCTTTTTGCAGAGTTGGGTCTAGATTCCAGACTCCAGAGAGTTTGGTAGTTTGCCCCATGTGCTTAGTAAGTGGCAGAGCCCCAGCTGGGGCTTCGGACTTCAGATTCTTCAATTGTGTTCTTTTCTTTATATGACACATTGTCTTTCATTAAGCCCTATAATCACCCTTTGATACTTTTCAAGCATTCTGGCACATTTTCCAGCTCTTTAAATGATGAGGACCAACTATCCCTCTTCCCTTGGGGTTCAGCCTTGAAATTCTGTTTACTTACGATTTTAAGTAACGTAAAATGTAACGATTTGTTCATGTATATGTTTAAGTGATTTCGTAAAGTACTCCTTCTAACATTTATTCCTTCTTTTCCTGATTCTCTTTCAGATAGCAGTTCTGTGGATGAAAAGGTTTTAAATCATACTTTTTCTTCTCTCCTGAGGGACCTTGTCTTTTGTACATGTTTGTTTGTGACATATTAGACCTGTTTTGATTCCTCTGCTTTAGTTGTGAAATGTGCATGTTATCCCAGCTTCCCATTCTTTGGTTGTCCTTTAAGTGTGCCCCCAATATGCTGCATTTAAGAAGAGGGTACACCTTGCCAGCTGCACTTACTTTAGCTTACACTTGCGAACCTAGGGGTCTGCTGCGGTCAAACTCAGCATCTGTTCTGAAGTCTGGCTAATCATGATCTCCCTGACTGATTCATGGTGTTCACTACACCTAGCAAGTTTTAAGGGCAAATCGTATTGGGGAATAGGATATATTTTCCTGGACTGTGCCAGTGCTTTTATTTAAATGCTGACAGCTAATTTCACCCCCCCCCCCTTCACAAAAACATAGTAGCTTTGACTTGGAGCTGACCCTGCTTAGCATCTGTCATACTAGGTATTACATGTGTAGTGCAGTTGACTTGTGTCCCAAATTCATGTATATGCAGCTATGGTATGCTAAAGACCTGTTTGTTTTTCTTTCCTTTTTTTTCTTGTTTTTGATTTAAGGCTCGAATAGTAAGTGGCCGTGATTTGGATGCTTCCAAATTCTCTGGACTCCAGGTGATTGGTGGGTGAGTACATTCATAATCTTTTTAATTCATTCCATTCATCAGTGGTACTTGGCTGCGCTCTCACCATATGCAGTTTGAATGCAGGATGCTGCACGATGGTATAATTAACTAGCCTTACTGTTGCTTTCTTTTTTCACAAAGTAGCTTTTAGAGTTTTTTTTTAATAATATAGTTTTGTGTGCATATATATAATTATGCTTACATGTGTCTGTATACAAAGAACAAAGTCAAAATCACCTAAGTGGATTAGTTATTAAGATTATCATTCTTTGCACAAATCACATAATTTTACATAAATGAGTTAAATTAATACTATCTTTTGATCTGCTTATTTGCAATTAATGAAATGTGCATGAATGTCTTTCTATGTCAATAAGTCAATGAATGTAAACTTCATTGTTATTTAATGGGTGGATGAAAGTATTTAAAATTTAATCATGAAATAATGTATGAAGTATATTTTGCATGTAAAATACTCAAAAAGCAAAGGATCTCATTTAATGCCCACAGTTAAACATTGGTATCATTTTTTGTTGCTTGAATACAGGTCTATGTTCCTATAGAATAAGTAGTTTTCTATTGTGTATCTTTGCCATACACTAGGCCACTCTAGAAACAGATAAGCACTGATTTAGTAATGATATTGTAGCGAGTATTGTTACAGTTGTTTCTTATGTAATGACTGATCTGATCCTTAAAATGGCCCTGTGAGGTAAGTACTAATTTGACCTTCATTTTACAAATTAGGGAGCTGTTGTATGAAACAGTTTATTAAAAAAACCTTTTTCTCCACACAGCTAAAGTGGCCAAATCAGCATCCAAACCCAACTAGTCTGGTTCTAGAGTCTGTGACCTTACTCAGTAGGCTATCCTGCATCTCCAGCTTTGGGTTTTTTTTGTTTCTCTTTGTCGTTTAACAACATGCCTTGGAAAACTTTCCACTTCATTATTTCTAAGTGATGCAAATATTTCAAGACATTTATAGAATATTTATTAGTCTTCTTTTATTGGATTTTCAAGAATATTTCTAGGTGCCAGTATTGCAAATGATACTATAGCAAATGTAATAGATTTTTAAAGTGAAATTGTCAACCATAGCTTATGCACAGTATAGACCTATAGAAAGATAGATTAGTTTTATAAGTGTTGACATTTGAACACGTGTACAATATAAAGAGAAGCAACATTTAAATTTGTGTATTAGGGTTTTTTAGGCAAAGACATAGTGTTACATTTATGTTTATAGTACTCTCACTCTTTGAAAATCTTCTGTTAGATACATTCACATGTTACTTGCTTTAAGTTAAACACGTAAAATTTCAAATTTTAAATATGGACCTCCTGGAAAATAACATAGACCGTCCTTCATTTGATATTTTTCAAATAAAGGTTTGATTTTTGTCAAATAACAAGTCATATCTTCATTACATTTATGTCTGTAAACTCTTCAATGTTCTTAAATATGTGAAGAACTACTCACATCCCTACTACAATGTCACAGTGGTTTAAATGTATTAAGAAAACTAGCTGTGATAAAAGACCACTATGGATTATTCATAGAAAATTTAAAGGATTACTCTCTCTCCCCTACCCCCTACACACCGTGTCTTTAAGTTTACTAGAAATGAAACTTGACAAAATGGAAGTTTCTTAGAAAATAATTAGGTTGAATTCCAATTTGATTATGAAAACATGTATGTCATGATCTTGAAGACTTATCTGAGTTTATGGTCTCAGAGTTCCTGCAAATCCTCCCTGTGGCATCCAGTACTTAATAACATCTTGCTTTCCTAACTCATATCTAAACATGAAGTTTTATCGATGTCAAAGCAGCAGAGTTAATCTATACCCATGTTTTAAGAGCAAGCTGTGTAAATGGTTAGCTAAAACAGATTATCTATCTTTGCATTTTGAACAGATCCCTTCCATTTCACTTTTCCAGAAACTTCTTTTTCGAAGACTTGCCAAGAGATTTTAACATTATGATGGTAAGGGAAAGGGGTGATAATTTTCAGTCATCAAGAGAATTTGCCATTATCTGAATGCTTACTTCCTCTTGAAGAACCTGAAGGATACATTTATATTTAGCCTTCAATCACAACCTCTTTAAGCCAGATATACTTATTTTACTTTTTCTACAAATATTTTAAAGTATATTTTTATAGAATGAAACATTACTATAAATCTTCTAAATATTACAACTTCTATTGTCCTGGAAAGCAGACTGGAGCAGACTTTCAGAATGGAACCACCGCTTCATGACGATTCTCTACCCCTCTCTCTCTCTCTACTTTCAACATTCCTAACCAGTTTAGAGCCAGACCACATCGATCCTTTCCTCCCCCTTCTCAAGTGTCAATGAAGGAATAATCTATACACACTGAAACCAGATAATGGAGTTAACAGTGCTGCTCTGATTCATCTCTCTGCACATCTCTTGTTAAGTGTTACTAGAAAAGACATGGCAAACTTTTCTTTTTCCCATTTATCAAAATTTAAAAAAATCAGGCAGGCTCTGGAAAAGGAATTGGGCGAGAGAAAAAAGATCAGAAGAGGAAGAGAAAAAGCTGGAAAAATGCATGTTTCAGTGATAGCATTAGTATTTAACATTGTACTTCTCCCAGTTGTTTTACAGGAATTTGGTAACTTTTCTCATATTTGTAAGCTAAGGCTCCTACCAGAAGCACACAGCAAGATATTAGAAGTACAAGAGCTTTTTGGGGGGAAACATCTGAGATAAGTGGAGAGACAGCAGAAGTAGATGAGAGAAACCTCTGGACCATAATATAGGTCTGACATCTGTGAGTGGATAGGGGGAAGGAAGGAGAATTGGGCATAAAAAGCCTTAAACTGACACCAGTGAGGCTACAGGAAAGTGCCAGACCGATAACAAGTCCTAGATAAAAGGTTTACTGTTAGAAGGGTCCCACATTGTGCATATGTGGCCAGCTCTATTACCTCCACCATGTTCAGTCATTGGTTTGGATCGGCTTGATGAGTATGGCCTTTGGATGAACGCTGCAGTGGATTCTGGAAGTGTGGTGGCTGAAGGCTGTCATCCAACTACATTTTTCTCAGAAGATTTACTCTGAGGTGTTTTGAATGACACATGCCTGTGGCTACCCAGCCTCTGATAAGTCAATTTGATGAAACTACTTTAATAAATGATAGTGAATGAAGTCACACAAGTACCTTCTCCAAATATGAATCACTTTTTAAAATTAGAATGGCATTCCTTTGGTTCTTTGATTGTATATAACTTAAGTTCACCCTTCACTGGACATTTATAGTCAGAGTTCCATTGGCTGCATGATGAGGAACATTACAAGGCTTTTATATAGTGTCTTTCTAATTTTAAGGTACTAGCCTTGTCTGCACTAGAATTCAGGGAAGTCCACAAAACCATGGTGAGAATAAGGAGAAGATAGTTGGGGAGAGGAGATTCTGATCATCTTTGTTCCATTTCTTCTCTAGTTTTCCAAGTTCTCTTCAGGATAACTCTCTTGGAACTAAGTTCATCAAGCCTGTGTGTTTATTTCGTGCTGTGGTTCTGAACCAGGCTATAGCTGCTTTCCTAATCCCAGGAATCTGGGGGTGACTTTGCAACCACTACTAGGATTATTGAACTTTGGCAGGAAATGGGTGATGTTGAGAGAGGTGAGAAGAAGAGATTATTGAAGGGCAGGACACTAAGAGATTGCCAAATAGAAAAAGAGAAGCTTCCATTTTGACCTCACTCTCAAATAGGTACAATTGTGAGTGCAAAAAAACAAAAACAAAAAAAACTGTATTTGTATATGCATATGTGTATATATATATATACATATATAAAAAATTTTCCTGAAATTTTCAAGGTAGTTTGATTATTTCCATGAATGAATAATGTGATGAATGTGAACAAACAATTATCAGCCAAAGTTCTGAATAATTCCTTTGCTTTTAAATTTACCTTGATTAAAATAGTAATTTTTGGTTACTGTTCAAAACCTGAGTTAGGTTATACAATATGTGGATATAGGTGGTTTAATATACTTCTTCTCTTGCTTCTGACGTTGCTTTTGTATTTCTCTCTAAAGTTGAAAAGGTTATATACCGTCCTCATGCCCTATGTCCCACTCCTGGTTTTGACCTTCATGTTTGGTCAATGCCTAAAATCATTTAAGATGGCAGCTAAGGTTGTTCTTACTCTCCAGAGGCTCTTAACTCCTCTTTTCTCATAGCAGTCTCCTCTTGGGTAGCTGAAAAATTTTTTTCATTTCTTCCTACCTAGTCTATAAATGAGATTCTCCCTTATCCCCTCATTTAACTTCCCTACTTTCAAGAAAAGGCCCAGAAATTCTCCTAAGTCTAGACAATGGCTGTTTCCACTTCTATAATCTCTTCCTTGGGTCAATGGTTCATGCCATACAAATATATCTGCATGCTCTGAACCAAGGGTGCCAAGTATTAAGAAAATGACAGCCCCCATGTAAGTTTGCTTTAGTCACAGTGACAGGTTACTCTTTGGAGAGAAATGGAAGCCTTTGTCTTTCTTGTACTTTTCAGTTAGTTGTTTTTTATGTACAAGTTCCTTTCCCTTCAAGGGATTCAGTATAGAAGGAGTTCACTATAGATTTAGGTAAAAATGAATTCAGATTAGAGTTTATTAATATAAGAGCTAACAGATGCAGACAGCTCTGCATTCCTAACTCATTATTGGATTGCAATTCAAATCACCATGCCCATAATTTTTCAACTTATTTTTATTCATATTGCCATTAATCTAGTTTTAATCCTCAATACCTTTTACCTAGGTGAATGCAAACTGATCTGCCTTCGTTAATTTCTCCACATTAAGCTCAATCTATACACTGTTAAAGATTAATCTCCTTAAAGCACAGTCATTTCTACTTAAATGTGTTTAATGGTTCCTCATTTCTGCAATGTAAAGTATCGATCTTTCTATATGGCTTTGAATATCTTGATTTCTGTTTCTTCTTGATTTCTATTTCTCTTTGTAAGGGATTATCTCCCTTTTCTGTTCCCATTTGTGTCAATCCTATGGTACATATGAATTTAAGTTGCTTAAATTAACAAAAATTTAATCTTCCAACCTGATTTTAAACTCTTTAAAGGCCTACAGTTGATCTTTTTCACTTAGATTTTCTTCCATAAAGCTTATGAGAGTGCCTTGCCCATATGAGGACCTCACTTATAAATTAATCTTGCTTTGGATTTGGCAGTCTCTTAGATGAGTTAGAATTATTTCTTAAAAGATTCAGGTCTACTGCATTTTAGGGGGAAAAAAACCCTGAAGCAATCATGGATTCATGATAAGACATACATGAGAAGTACTGGGAGTATTAAAAACAGCTGGTCCCACCCCTCCCCCCAAATTCAGTGTTGCTAAATCCCTACAAGAAAAAAAAAATCAAGGGACTTTTCTCCCACTAGATTTAACCCCAGTTGATCAAAGGCCACTTTGCTTTTGATCTTGAATCCCTGTTTCTCTACTTGGGAGAAACTTGTGAAGTTTGGGTAGAATGAATCCATAAAAATATTACTCTAATTATGCTTAGATATAAATTTTGCCCTTTTATTCTCCCATCTGAAAACCTGAGCACCTTAGAACACCCTAGATATAAATTCACACTGTATTAAAGATTTTCTTTAATCAGTTCCATTATTACTCCAAGAAGGAGACCTTTTATAATTAATAATTGGATGACCCTTGTCACCTTGCTCTTTGTAAAAGTAATAAAGGGAGTTGTCTTGTTTAATCCATTAAAGATTGAATAAAACCTGGCATCTCTTAGCGAATGTCAGACACAGTCATGCCACAGGGTAGTTAGATCAGCCAGAAAAGAATCTCATGCAAAGCTAGGGTAAGTCCCAACCCTACTGTAGACTCTCCATAGTACCAGGCCCACTAGTCTCCAGCACTCTGCCTGCAGTCCTCCTACTGGGCAGACACATTATATCCTATAGACCAAGGTTGGCCTAGGCAAAGAACCTCTTAACTGGGAAAGCTGACAGCAAAAAGGTCACCAACTTTCTAAAACCCATGTATTAAGAACTGGTTGCTAAGCTGCCATTAGCTTCCTATGCCTCCTCTCCTCACTACCTGCCAAAAAAAAAAAAAAATGCTTATCTAATTTTGGCTTGCTACTGGTAATCAGTTCTCTAATTCAGGGTCAGCTGAATGCTCCAAGGCTTTCTTGGAAATTACTCAGGAAGCACTTGATAACTTCTTTATTTAGAAAATCATGGGGTCATTGGAGTGTATCTTGATACTAGCCACAGAGGCTTGCTGTGAGGCTGAATTCCTTCGATGTGTGGACCTATAACACCCCAGGACCACAACCATGACCCCTTCAGGAACCATGGAAAATATATTTTGGCATGGGATCTATGGAAGTAAGATCAAAGTCCCTACCATCTAAATGAGCCTTATAAACTGTTTGTGGAGTGGATTATAAACCATTTCCTTTAGGCATATTGTTTTTCAACACAGTGACAAAAAAACTTATAGTACTCAGTAAGTACTCAAAGGACTAAGAAAATGAAGCTGTTAAGCTCAAGCAACTAATAGCTTACAGTTGACAATGTTAGAGATTGACACCTTTTCATCATCTCCTATTCAGGCCTGAGTTTGTAGCTTAACGTTCTTTCTTACTCAGTAATAGACAACAAACACAGAAGAGATATGTGAGTATTACCCACTGTCAACCCAGGGATATTGTATAAGACCATCCCCCCAGCTCTAATCCCCAATGATACTGTTGAACAGGTTCTTCCAGCTTTATACATCCACAAGAAACCTAATTTCTACCATCATAGAAGCTTTTTTCTGTGCTTAGATGGCTGGCCATAGAAAATTCTTCCAAATCCATTTTTTTTTTTTAATTTCATTAATACTTAAGGATAAAATCTTCAGGATCATCCTGGGTTGCAGGCAAGGGCAAGCCCAAATTTTACTCATTGTATAAAGGCCACTCTTTTATTCTTAGAGATAGGTTTGTGTTTTAGATTCAGAGAATGTATAAGATCCCTCTTCTGTATCAACTCAAGATACAGATAATGTCTTCATTTCAGGGAAGGAAACCACAGCCACCATCAACTCTGACAACTTCCCTTTAGCTAGTTCCTTGCACTGGAGCCTTCCTTAATTGTGCACGGTGCTGGTTGGCTCCTCAGAAAGGGCTTGCTTTTCCTTTAATCTTTAAGTGACAGCCAGTTGAAACTACACCCAACAAGGAGTCTGCCTTCCCTTAGTTTCTGAAATCACTACTCCACTTCATAGCACTTGAGACATACTTTAAAGGAATCCCAAATCATGTTTTCCAAAGATTAGTATTTGAGGTCACCTCAGTTTTAGTGATAGAAGTTGTATCCTACACCCAGCCCCTGAGGCCACATGTTTTCTCCATTTGAAAAGTAAGGCAACCAGCATAAGCTTAAATGTGGTGCTACTTCTATCTTCTCACCTTCACGATGCTTACTCAAGTTTTCTTTCACTGCTCTGGGCCCCATCTCAAAAGAAAAACAAAACAAAACAAAAAAACCCATCTCACAAGCTAGTGCTTATCATAATTTCTTTGGGTTCTGAACATCATGGGAGGACCCATGTAATGAATCTAGCAGCTACTGAGGACAATCCAGTCTCAGAAAAATAAGCTTCCTAGTTAAGATACATGAGGAGAGCATATTTGTTGGGGGGGGGAGGGGAAAGGTTTTATAGAAGCACATTTTTCTAAAGCCTTCTCTGTGTTCAGTTTGCTTATTGAACATATGCATGTTATTTCCTGTTTTTTAAAACATCTTTAATTATAACGTCTAAGTCTGACTTGGCTTAAATTTATTAGGAAATCAATGAATCTTTCGGGATACCATATACAATCACCACACAGAATCGAGTTTAATCCTCTAAGGCTTTCCAGATAGTTGATATGTTTGAGGAGTAGCAAATTAAAATCACTTTATAAAGAAAATATTCAAGTAGTCAGTCTTTTAAAATAATGCCAGTTCAGTAACTATGGAAAATATGTTACACTGAGCAGAATAATCACTTATGTTAGAAAAGTCAGATTACTTGTGTCATCACCAGTTTTAGTAAAAAAATATTGAAAATAACCCTATTAAATAAGATGGCAATTAGGAGTATCATGGTTCCTAAGCCTGCTGGTTCTTTCCAAAATGTAATTGATATGGCTACTGAGTACACCTAACATACATAAAACATCTTAGGAAAAGAGGAGCATTGAACTTGATTATTGTTTTTTCCCAATAAAGTATATATCAAGTCTGTTTTTAAGTATCTTTTGATAAATGAATACCATATTCCATAAAGGTAAATATGTTTCCTCTCATAGGCAGACTATAGTACAATAGAACAATAAAATAATCACTGCCAGCAAAATAGTATTTTTCCATAACCTTGTAATTTTACTGAAAGTAATAGGTTTTAGGGACACCTGGGTGGCTCTTGATTTTAGCTCAGGTCATGGTCTCAGGGTCATGAGATTGAGGCTTGCGACCGGCTTGCAGTGGGTGTGAAGCCTGCATAAGATTCTCTCTCCCCCTCCCTCTGCTCCAACCTCCCCCCAACCCCACCCACTTGTGTGTGTGGCCCCTCTAAAAAAAAAAAAAAAGTAATAGGTTTGTTTAATCCGTAATTCTTAATTAAACACAGAACAACTTGCTGTCAGAACCGTGCCACAATTCTTTTATAGACTTTGTCTTCCTTAGCATTTAGGAACAGTATGCAGTATAGAATAAAAAGAAACATTTTCAATGTTATTTTAAAAATGGGATACTATCTCAAATTTATAATTATAAAGACATAAAAACTAATACCTTTTGAAAGTTAGAATATAACAGGCCCACATCCAAGCATTATTTGGACATTACCTCCTTTGATCCTCATCACAGCGTTTTGAGGTAAATGTTAAAACCATTCCATTGTTCAGGTAACATAAATGAGACTTAGAGACATTAAATATGGTCAAAGTCAAACAGTGGCTAAGTGTCAGAGCCGAGGTCTGAACTGGGTCTACCTGACTCCAGAGCTTGGCTGCTTCACTATTAGGCCAAATCAATTAATTTGCAAATATATTATGCTTATTTCTGGTTTAGTTTTTTCTTTTAATATTCTATTTTCAACTTAATGTTTCATTATGCCTTATAAGATTTCTAAGTAGGTATATCAATTAAATATTGTAGATGTATTCCTACCTAAATTACAGAAAAGCATTTGCTAAGCATTTTCAGAATAACCCTTAAAAAAAATCACCTACATGAATTAATGATGGATTGAATGATTAGACCCAAAGTATAATTTGTGAATAATTTTTCATTGGGGAGGCTCTTATGGAGTGCTTCAGGAATCACCTGTAGGCAGATTATTTTTAATTGAATGAGATGGAAATATAAAGGATCTGATTGTAGGCTTTGGGGGTAACATAAGGCTGGGCAAAATAACTTGTGTGTTAGATGATGTAATTAATATCCAAAAGATCTTAGCATACTACAATAATCTGAATCTAACAAGAGGTATAAATGGTGTCCCAGTCAGGATAAGCTAGGTTATAATACAGTAACATTTACCAAATTTCTGCGTATTAATCAAGTAAAGGTTTGTCACTCATGGTACAGTTTTAATGTGTATAAATACAGAGGAGGAGGCTGCACTTTCCTCTTCATGGTTGTTTGGGGTACCAGGCTGGCAGAGGTTTTCTCCAACACATGCTTTCATGATTGCGCTGCAGAGAAATTAGAATTTGGCAAACAGGGCTCAAACCCTTAAAATTTAACACATAGATGTGATGTACCTCCCTTCCACTTATATTGCAATGGGCAAAGCAAATAACAGGGCAGTAATTAGGCTTAAAGGGAAGGTTGGAGTGCAATAATTACACCATGTGTCTGAGAGGAGAAAAGAGCTGGAATGTTCTTAGAGTCTGTAGAAGAGAGGAAAATGTTTAATGTAAACACATGAAAAGGTTGAAATATTCATCGCATCTGGTGACAGATCAAGTAAGATTGTGGCGACAGTGGGTGGTCTGGCAAGGAAAACCAGCCTTAGGGTGCACCGAGTGCTGGGCCTGGAGTAGGAGCAAGAAGCTCTGCTGCTGATAGAGCCCTGCTGCTTCTCATGACCTCTGTACTTGGTTCAGGGAATAACAGTTGAACAGATGTAGACAGATCAGACACGCAGACCGAAAAGGGATCTTAAATCAGAGCATAGGAAAAGCCGCCAGAGAACTGGGGATGCTGAATCTGGAAAAGAGAAGGTTCACATGAGAGTAGGTTAGAGGTCTTCAAATATTGAAGAGAGTAGGTGTGGAAAAGGGATTAAATTGTCCTGAGCTTCCCACAGGGCAAAATATAGTAGGCAAACTTCTGCTTAGTATGAGAAGTTTCCAAAGTGAGAGCTGCCTTTGTGAAAACTAGGTTCCCCATTTCTAGAGCTATTTAAATAGCTTGTGTGATGACTTGTTAGAAATGTTGCAAAGGGAAATTTAAATATCAGATGCTTGAGTGTTTAAAGCTTCTTCCAATCTGAAGATTCTATTACATCTTATACTAATATTATATCCTAATATGATCACTGTAACCACCCTAAAATTCAGTGGCTTAAAACAATGACTCTACAGATCTTGTCTGCATTCACTTACACATGTATGGTAGCTGGATAGGGGCTACTTCTCACATGTCTGTGGCATCTGGCTATTGTATGGGAAACAGGAGATTGGACTATGTGCTACTCGTTGTCTGGCTGACCAGACCAAGTTTGTATGGTGGTGACAAGAATCTAAGGAAACAAGTAGAAGCGTGCAAGGCCACTTGAAGCCAAGGCTGAAACTGACAACCATCATTTTAGCTACATTTTATTGCCCAAAGCAAGTCATAAATCTATACTCAAGGAAGAGGGACATAGACCCTGACTCTTCATGGGAGGAGTAAAGAACCAAGGCCATTTTTTATGATCAACTGTAAGCTTGTGTCCCTACAATTAGATGTTCTTCAAAATTACCTATTTCTCATAATTTGAAGAATATAGAATGTTAGTTCATATCTTTACCTCCACTTATAATATGACCTCCTCTGTATATGGAATAATAAAAAAATAGCAATTGCTATAAAAGCATCAGAATCTCATTTTGGGTATTTACCCAATTATCTCAGCTACAGTATAGGGCGATTTACTGGCTAGAGTGGATAAAGTGCTCTGAAAATTTAAGAAAGGAAGATATTCCTGATTTGGAGTTACCAAGGCAGACTTTATGGAGAAGAGGACATTGAATTTAATTTTGAAGTTTGGATAGAATTTTGATATTTGCATGTGGAAAAGAAAAGGCAAAGCAAGAAGGAGTATAAAAACTTGAATAGTTTCACAGGCAAGAAAATATATCAGAGAATAATGTGTCAGAGCATATCAAGGACAGCAATGGAAGGTATATTTGGACAAGTAAGCTGAAACTATGAATTCCTGAAGGTATTAAATATATTAATCTTTTGAATGATATATCTAATTTTGAATACCTGTATCTTGTGAAAATGATTCAGGTGTTCTGGGAACATAGTGGTTGAACAATAACCACTGGATAATGACAGAAGAAAGAAGTTGTGAATTTCTCTTCAAAAGACAGTATACTTTTCATTAGAGCAAAGTCATCTGCCAAAAGTACAAGAAACTTAATTTTTAGGTAGACATTAGTCTCCATAAGCAAGTGCACTCAGGCATAACAAACATCTGTTTCGCTTTGAGTACTTCTCCGTAACTCTGTCAACAATGATAAACATCACTGTAACTCTTGCTCATTATCTTGATGTTCAGACTCTAAGGTCGCAGGTAGGAAAGGCCAAAGCAGGAGACTGGTAGAAGCCATCATTGCCAAGAACAATCTGAATATAAATTTTCTCACTTAAGAGGACACCATCTGCCACATAATCTTTACGTATAAAGATCCCTTCAGGAAACAATACTTGAGTAGTTGTTCCAGAGTCAGAGTGACAACTACAGAAATTCATGTTTTTGAAGATTCCCCAAGTTTTGCAATAAGATACATTTATTTTTTATCAAGTGTGGGAAGTACCAAAGCTATAAAGTGAATGAAACCATGGATTGGCATACAACAGAGTATCCTATCGGGGTCTGAGCTGAGACTCAGATTTGTCCAGTGTGGTGAGATCTGTGAAAACTCTTCTGCAGTGTATATATTTATGTGCCTTCAGTTTATGCAGAATCTGAAGAGAGTACTTGGACAATATCACAATTGGGGTTTAGATTAAGACCTATTTTATGAAAGCCTGGGTTAGCACTCATGAAACTGATGGGCCAGAGAATTCAGGAAGGACAGTGGAGTTCCTGTGAGAAGTCTTATCATAAGGGAACAAAGAACCTGATATGGCAATTCAGACTCAGCAGGAAGACCTTGAACATCAGGGAAAATAAATTCTGGTTACTGTGTGTGTATTTGCATTGTGTTGTATAATTAACTTTTAAGGAGAAACAAAAAGCTATGTGACGTTGAGCTGTTTCTTTGGGAAATAGTTCTGAAATCCCCCCCCCTTGCCAACTGGGTGCAAACAATTCAAAGGGTACAAATTAGAAATAAAACACTAAGGGCAGATAATATCTTTACTTCTTCCATTTGGTCAGTGGGACCTAAAGACGGGACTATTTATCACCTTTGAGGAAAAGATAGACAATGTGTTATAATGGCAAATATACAGAATTTGGAAATAGAAGGCCTAGTTTTAAGTCGGCTCCATCATTTATTAGCTGGGAGAGCTTGGACAAGTCATTTAACCTCATTTGAAATATGGATTATAATCATAATTAGCTCACAGGATCATTTAGAGCATCTCATCTTTTGTACTTAGCACACATAAAAATAACAGTCTTATGATCCATTATAGAAAAAGTAAAAGCTTTCCTCATGGTGGCCAGTGGTAGGTTTTCCTGTGATTGAGGGGTTTTACAGGACACAGGACCTTCCATACTAAAACTAGGAAAATCCTTAGCAAACCAGGATTAGTTGGCCACCTGAGGGGATCTAGGGGACTCTAGCTGCTCCAGATGGCCACTGAGAAGGTTTCTCTGGGATGATTAGCACTCTTGTAACACGTGTAGCTCATATATGCTCTTGTTTAGAGATTTAATTAGGCAATATACATCCATCTATGAAGCTCTACTTCTTTGGGCTTCTGCCTGAGAAAATGCATAGTTTCAAGCTTGAAAAAGTAATCGCCTATACCAGTTTCCTGCTTGGCATGTTTCATTAGACTTGATTATTTGCCTCTTGAAAACCTGTCTGAAAGAAAGCAAAGTAGAACCCATCTCCAGAAAGACAAAGGAACCTGGAAGAGAGGGGCCTTAAGAGATAGAGTGAAGAGTCTACTTCTGAGTTGAACAGTGAGGAGAAACTTGAGTAGAACAGAAATCGGTTCTATTGACTCTTTGGGGAAGCCACAGTAAATACAACTAGCAGGACTGTCTCGTTTAAAAAAAAAATTGACATTTGAAGACAGAGCGGATATTGACAAACTTCTTCCCTTTTATTGTGTCTCGAAGTGTAGTTTTCTGCTTTTGTTAGCTAGATATTTATCTCAACTGAGGTAAGACTTTTCCTTGCTATTATTGCAAGCTGGGGCATGGGCAGGGTTTATCTCACTGTTGGCAGGAAAGGCCAAATTCTTGGAGTCAAAGCTGAAAACCGATCTTACCACTGCTTAGAAACTTGTCACTTCCTGCATCACACCATTAAACATCTCCCTAATGGCAGTGTCTTCTACTTCATCCATTTCATGTTCACTATTGAGCGTGCTCCAGTACAACTGTCTGGTAAACACGCTGATATAATAATTGCCAAGTTTCTCTAGCATCCCAATTCTATTGAGACCACTGGACCAGGCAGAATGAACACAGTAAAAATCTGACACACAAACCATATGTATATATATAATGTCAATGTATTTGAAGAGAGAGGGAAAACAAAGGAACAGAACTGTAAAATTATTTCAAAGTCAGATCAACACACTTCCTGAGGGCACACCAAGTGCAAAGGCACTGTTTATCCCATGGCTCTTTCTGATTAGAGGATGCAGAGGCCAGCTCTCTCCTCCTGCATGTTGTATTGTGTTGAGAAGATCTTTGAGGGCATAAGACAGGCATGTGAATTACAAGAGATCATAGGAAACAAGAAAAACCAGGTGGTCTTGAGGCCAAAATATATATTAATGATTTTTTGTTACTTAAGGCTCTGCTGGTATGGACAATGATTTGGACATGGGAATTAGTGATCTAGTTGGTAGATGAATAATGTTCACAAGGGGTTTTGTTAGGACATGAAGAGTTTTGAAGATAGGCTAGTGCCAGATTGGGAAGGGCCTTAAATATTGGCTAAGAAGTATGGGGTTTTGGTTTTTTTTTTTTTTTTCTAACCTGCTTTTATAACTCCAGATGCCTGAAGAATATGTTGGCTCACCATTGTGACAATGGCACGCTGGAAAAAGCATCTGAATCTTGTGGATGAAGAAGAGCCATATGTGCCTCCCTCTTCCTTGGGATATTATATCATTTGCATAATTTGTCCTTTCTTGAGTAAAACACCAGTTTTAGGGAATCAGGAGTCAGGGGAGGCATCTGAATAGCAAGTTAAAAATATTTTTTTTACATAATGAAGTTATATAGGTGAAAGTTATTTATAATATATACTAGGAACCAGACCACTGAAAGACTTCGGGAGTAGTATTGGGGAAAAAAAAAAAAGAGCATAGGGACTACTTCATCCGAGTAACTGATGTCTTTAGCTTTAAGTGTCTTCAACTTGGAGAAAATATAAAATGGATGGCCAAACAAATATTGGGTAGACCACTAGGAGTGAGGGGCTAGACCCTGTGTGACGCTTTCACACTGGCATAGAGTTTTGAGATTTAATTCCATGGAAGTGCTAGCTAGATGGAAATGGCACAGAGAGAGAGACCATAGAAACCTAGGTCAAATGCCCAGAAGAAAGGATGTTGCTAAACTGTCATGACAATGCATACAACTTCTTTCTTCCCTGTATCAAGGAGCAAAAACTTGTAGCATCTGTTTGTGTCTTAAAAACAATGGTAAGCTATTGATCAGTCCAGGATATCCTTAACTTATTCACACATACTTGGGTCCCAAGACTAACTTAAAAAGATCTAAGTCATTCATCCTCTTTCTTGATTTAGAAATGGAATTCCTGAGCTTTAAATCTGGCATAAGATTCTGAGGTCTAGAATTACATCCTAGCTAAGTAGCTATTCAGCAGTATAACCACAGGTAAGCTACCTAATTTCTATAAAACCATTCTTCACCAATATCAGAGAATAAGTCCAATTTCTGCCTCATTCTGTTGTATTAAATGAATCAACATAGATATTTCACACAATATAGCTCACAATGTTCATTACAAGCTGGTCAGTAATAATTTCATGTTTTCAAATATGCTTCCATGTCTATATCTCTGATAGTTTTTTTAATAGCTTGGGTTTTAAAGACCAAACTATAATGAGAATTTAAGTACTCACATCAGTGAAAACCCTTTGTAATGTGAAAAAATACCCACATCTGCACATTCAGATTAGACTAGGATGCGTCAGTCCAAGATGGGCTGAGAAAAGCCAATGGGGGTAATAGGACAGCTCCACAATTAAAAGAGCTCAGCTGGTTCACACTCAGTGGGTTGTTATAAATAGTTCTTTGGTCTATATTTAATCTCCATGTCATTCTATACATTGAATAATAAACAAGAATAAATAAGCTGGCCCAAGGGCCCAATTTGGGCCCAAGATGGAGGTCTAGACTAGCATTACTCATAAAGCCATAATTTGCTACCTGGAAATTGTGCCTAGTTGGACAGTGGTAGAAGGCTTTCTGGGGTCAATGGTTTTTTCCAGGGAAACTGCAACTGGCTGATTTAACTATTTGTGAATATTTCAGTGAATCAGGAGAATTAATTACACTGCTGCAATTTCTCATACAATGAGAATAAACATCTCAATATTTTTATAAGCTCGGAGTTTTCCTTTATTTTGGTATTTTTTATGTTTTGTTTTATATTAGATACAGTAGGCCTTTTGTAAATTAGCAAGCAAATTGCTTTTTCTAAGCAACTCTGTGTCCCTGCCATAGATGGATTTGTGATTTTGCTAACACACAGATTTTATGTTGGTCATCTAAAATTCTCATTTCCATTCTGCCTTGCCCTCAGGTTATTAGGAAATTACATATGACAGTCATTTTGTTATATGTAAATCTCTATGTGTGAGTGTGTGTGAGAGAATGACAAGTGTCTACTGCTCAAGAGGTGGTTGTTTTTTTTGTTGTTTTGTTTTTTTCTCTCATAGAGCAGATTACAACCTATAACTCCAAAAAGGCTGAGGTGATCCCAGACAAATGGCTTGCATATAATCCTTGTAATTTCATTAGGAAGGTAGAGACACACCCATTTCCCCGTTTGGCTCATTCTAGGCCTCATACCCTGTATTGGCATAATTTAGGAACCCAACTCCCTTGGCTTGTGCCATTGTGAAATAATAGATGAACAAACCAAAAGACATTTGGAGATATTACCTGGGCCAGCCTTTGCAGTCAGAGATATTTGAACTATTGTGGCTCCATGCTATAAGATACCCTAGCAGGGATATTTCAAAACCTCTCTCCCTTTAAAACATATTCTGATTGTACCACCTTCGCTATCTGATTGTCTTTTTGTCAAAATCAGAGTTCTGCTTTTAAATCAATTTATTTCATTATGTTGTCTACCTTTTATTTTTTTAATTTTATTTAGAGATTTTATTTATTTGAGAGAGAGCATGCAGAGCTGGGGGTAGGAGGGGTGAGGGAGAAGCAGGCTCCCTGTGAGCAAGGAGCCCAATGTGGGGCTCCATCCCAGGATCTAGGATCATGACCTGAGCCAAAGACAGACGTTTAACTGACTGAGCCACCGGGTGCCCCTCCTCTGACCTTTTAGACCAGTTCCAGAAAACTAACGGTTTCCCTGGCTATTAGTGAGAAAGGTCTCTTGGGGTCTCTGGACTCAAGAATCTTCCCCCACGTCTTTCCATCACATCTAAAGCAAACAAGTGGGGTGGGAGGGATGGGGTGGCTGGGTGATAGACATTGGGGAGGGTATGTGCTATGGTGAGCGCAGTGAATTGTGTAAGACTGTTGAATCACAGACCTGTACCTCTGAAACAAATAATACATTATATGTTAAAAAAAAAAAAAAAAACAGGAAGGGAAAAATGAAGGGGGGGATATCGGAGGGGGGGATGAGCCATGAGAGACTATGGGCTCTGAGAAACAAACTGAGGGTTCTAGAGGGGAGGGGGGTGGGAGGATGGGTTAGCCCGGTGATGGGTATTAAGGAGAGCACGTACTGCATGGAGCACTGGGTGTTATACGCAAACCATGAATCATGGAACACTACATCAAAAACGAATGATGTATGGTGTTTAACATAATAAAAAAAAATAAAACAAGTTTACATTCTGTTTAACGTGTTTTTTTTTTTTAGTTTCCTCTTATCAGCTCTCTAATCTTTTATAGAGCTATGTTTTAAAAAAAAAATTCTGAGTTTAAGCCCCTAAATAATCCCTTTTCAAATCCTACCAGATAAAGCATGAGGGGGAAATCGAGAGAAAACATATGTTGAGCAATCCAAATCACTGAGTTTAGTTTTAACTTTCCAACCAATGTTCCCCAGGAAGGTGAGAGAAGAGACCCCTAGATAAAGTAAAATTATGCCATATATTGGGATTTTCTTGTCTGTTTCCCTATGCAAATATAATATATATATATACACACATGATGTGATATAATGTAATATAATTACAATATATAATAACAGCCCTGCAAATATCTCCACATCTTAATCCCTGAAACCTGTGAATATATTACTTCACTTGGGCAGAAGGAACACTGGATGTGATTAAATTCACGATCTTGAAATGGGGAGATTATCCTGGGTTATCTATAATTATGTAATTATAAGGGTTTTTTATAGGAGAAGCAGAAGGGTTAGAGAAAGAGATGTGACAACAGACAGGAAGCAGAGGTCTTAGTGATGCAGCGAAGGGGGCCACAAGCCAAGGAATGCAGGCAGCTTCAGTCCCTAGAAGCTGGAAAAGACATGGAAATGGATTTTCCCCTAAAGCCACTAGTAGGAACACAGCTGCTGACACCTTGATTTTAGGACTTCTTACCAGAATGGTAAGATAGTAAACTTGTGTTATTTTAAGCCACTAAATTTGTGATACTTTGTTATAGCGGCCAATAGGTAACTCTCTCTCTCTCTCTCTCTCTCTCTCTATATATATATATTTTTTTTTTCTTCAATAGGTCTTTAATGGGTCTTTAAACCTTGCCACCAGAGCACTTTGCATCTTCTAGAACACCTATTCTTTTCAATCTATCATTTACTCACTCTGTGACCTTGGACTTAATGTCTCTCCCTCGATTTCCTCACCTGTAAGATGGTAATCACCTGATACAGTGAGAATTAAGCGAGACAGTGGGATTAAAAAAATAGCGATATCTGGCACATAGTGCTTATTACAGTCTAGTTTTTAATACTCTTCCAGAAATACTCTAAATATATAGTTATTACACATTTAAGTACAGATTTTTATGACACTAAATATCACATTCTTGTTAATCTTAATACAGATGCTTCCCTATTTAAGAGTTTTCAACTTCTAACTTTCATATGCTCTGTAGCAAAAGTGTGTCACTGCCCATATTAACGTCAGATGGGAGAATTTTTGTTCGTAGTCCTTTTGTTCTTGGACAGCTCAGGCTATGGCTTCCTTTCTGTGCTTGGTCATTTTTGAGGTAGTTTATGAATACTATAATCCCAACATGTCTGTTAAATTCAACAGCAGTGAGTGCGCCAAAACATGAAGAACTTCAGAAAGTAGAGTTCTAGGATTAAATCGGAAATGAAAGAGAAAGTAAAAGAAAATTATATGTGCGCATGAAATAAATTGGCAAGTCACACATTTGAAGGATGTGAATAAATCTTGCAACACACAGCAAGTGCCTATGCAATCAATATTGATCGAGAATCAATAAAAGTGACTAGTGAAATGGGGAAATACTAAAGATGTGGCTGGAACGTTATATCAATTTGGTCACCCATTAACCGAATATTAATTCAGAACAAGGTAAAGCATAGTAGAGTCCTGCTGATGAAATAGACATTGGCCACACGTTGGATAGGCTAACAGCCCATCTAGAGAGGCACAACATCAAAACGAAAGGTGACAAGGAAGCTCTTGCAGGTAATTTAGCCATTGGAGTAGAACCTGGCAGAGACCATCCAAGGGAATGGGCATTTGCTTAAAGCTTTTTGACACAGGTGAAAATTGTCCCTTTAAAAAAGCCTGAGAAAAGGTTTAGAAGATTGTGTCTGGTTAAACACCTTTTTTTCATTTTTTAATTCCAGTCTAGTTTGCATACAGTGTTCTATTAGTTTCAGGTGTATAACATAGCTGTTCAGCAGTTGTGTGCATTGCCCAGTGCTCATCAGGGTAAGTGTACTCTTAATCCCCATCACCTGTTTCACACATCCCCCACCCACCTCTCCCTTCTGGCAACCACCAGTTTGTTCTCTAGAGTTGTGTCTTTTTTTTGTCTTTTTTCTTTGTTCGTATATTTTGCTTCTTAAATTCCACATATGAGTGAAACCCTATGGTGTTTGTCTTTCTCTGACTTATTGCACTTAACATTAAACAGCTTTAATGGACTAATTCACAAGCCCATTTGGTGAAAATACATGGCATGGGCACAAGCTTAAATTTCTCTTAGTCATTTTGCATTTACACTGATAGAATTATGAACAACTTTTCAGAACCCAGCCTCTTCCTGAGTATGAGATTTTCTCTGTGTAGAAAAGCTATTGATTTTTTTAGCATTTTGCATATTACTGGCCACCTTACTAAGCTCTCTTGTCAATTTTGATAGTTGGCTCAGTTGACGCCTGGTGTTTCCAGGGTCTTTCTCTGTATATAATGGTGTTCCATTCCACTTAGAATTAAAGTTCAATATGCTGAATGTGAATTGGAAGGCCCAGACTGCCTCCTCAGCCTATCTAATGCCCCTCTTTCCCTTCATTCCACTGCCCACCATTCTGGCCTGTTTTGTTTCCTTGAATGTGATGATTCTCCTTTCCAGTGTTGGGGCTTTAAGTTTGCTGTTCTCATTACCTGAGTACTCTTTGACACGCCTACACCTCTCCTCACCAACTCCTGTCCATACCTTAGATCTCTGCTTATGGGACCATTCTTCTAAGAAGCATTCCCCTGGCCTATAGTTTATATTAGGTCACCCTGTTCTCTTTCGTAGTGGCACTGCTTTTCCTCCAAGGAACATTTCACCATTTATGAATCTGTCTTTTATGTGATGTGTTTGATACCTATCTCCTCTCCCACAAGGTTGTAAACTTCATATGAGCAAGAACGTATCCTTTTTTTATTTTTTTATTTTTTTTTAAATCCCAATTCTTTTTTTTTTTTTAATTTTATTTATTTATTTGAGAGAGAGAGAATGAGAGAGAGCGAGTGCATGAGAGGGGGAGGGTCAGAGGGAGAAGCAGACTCCCCGCTGAGCAGGGAGCCCGATGCGGGACTTGATCCAGGGACTCCCGGATCATGACCTGAGCCGAAGGCAGTCGCTTAACCAACTGAGCCACCCAGGCGCCCAGAACGTATCCTTTTTTTAAAATTTTTTTGCCAATCACTACACTCCTATGCCTAGCAGAGTACATGTTATATAGTAGGAGCTCTATAAATATTTAAAAATTGAATGTTATCAAAATGGGCTCCTGTCTCCTTCAGATAAGACCTTGCTCTCACCTATCTGTTTAGAAAAAAAGAAGAAAAGCTTATCACTAACAGAATATGCATGTCTGATAGTGACTTAATAGATTTGCACTTGAGAAGCATTTGTATTTGAGAAGTATACAACATGCTAATGGAGAGTTTTTCTAATGATGGAATTCTCAGACACAAAGCTACAGGGTGCTAAAAGAAGAAAAATGAGAAAAACAATCATTTAGCTCATAACCACACAGGTGATTGTTAATTCCAAGTTCACATTTGGCAAAAGATAAGATCTCCTAATATATAAATAGTATAGAGGGAGTATAAATATATGAGAGAATATGATCTATATACTTTGGGGGATTTCAAAAAAGTGCCGTTGTCATCATATATGGTATCGAGAGACTTTTTAGATTAAATACATAGGTAAAGTTTTTTTTAAATTGCCTTTTTCCTTACAATGTCCTATTTTTCTGAGAAAGATAGAGCCATTTCATTTGAAGAAGTTACAGAATTCTATGTGTTGTAATATACATCCTGTACATTAAGTTCTTTGGACTTTAGAGATGATGCTTGGAAGGGTCAGTACTCTGCTAGGGGGAGCTCTGCAAACAATACTCCACAGGTGAGCCCTGATTTTCACTAGGCACTTTTTTTTCCCCCCCACAACAAGACACTTCAGGAATCCCCCCTTCTTTCACAAATACCTAGTGACTAAACTGGCCTAAAGGTATAAATCACTGTTTCAGTCAGGGACTGGGCAGGAAACAGATAGCATTACAAAACAGGAGAATTGAAGAGGTTTGTTTACACAAAAGGGACTGCTTAGAAAGTGTGGATATAGGAAAACCATAAGGCTGGGCATATACACTATATATAGTAGGACAAACCCATTTGAAGTGTACAGTTCATTTTGTCAAATGGACACACATTTGTGTAACCAACTCAATAAAAATGTAGAATATTTCCATCATTGCAAAACATTCTCTCTTGTCCCTTTATAATCAATCCCTAACCCTATGCTGTGGGCAATCACTGAGGAACTTTCAATCACTATGGATGAATCGTACCTGTTCTTGATTTTCTTATATATAGATGGAATAATACAGTAAGTACTCTTGGACTCCAGCTTTTCTGACTCAGCATAATGTTGTTGACTCTCTCAGTGGTCATTTCTTTTTATTGCTGAGTAGTATTTTTTTTTTTAAGCTATTCTAGGTCCTTTGAATTTCCATATAAGTTTCTACAAGTTCTACTAAAAAATGTCTGCTGGAATTATGCTTAACACATTATCTCTTGATCAATTGCTGGTTGGTTGTCATCTTAAAAATAATGAGCGTTCTCAGCAAAGAACATGAAATATCTCTCCATTTAAGTTTTCTTTGATTTCTCTTTGCATTTATTTTTGTTGTAGTTTGTAGTGTATAGTTTTTGCAAGTATTTGTTAAATTCATTTCTAAATGTTTCATGGTTTTAAATGCTGTTGTAAATTGTACTTGAGAAAATTTTACTATCTGGACCCCTGGGTGGCTCAGTCAGTTAATTGTCTGCCTTTGGCACAGGTCTTAGGATTGAGTCCCCCATCGGGCTCCTTGCTCAGCAGGGAGCCTGATTCTCCCTCTGCCTGCCACTTCCCCTGCTTGGGATCTCTCTCTCTCTTTCTCTCTCTCTCTCTGACAAATAAAAAATCTTAAAATAAATTAAAAAGAAAATTTAACTTTCCA
Source organism: Neomonachus schauinslandi (assembly GCF_002201575.2). Classification (NCBI taxonomy): domain Eukaryota; kingdom Metazoa; phylum Chordata; class Mammalia; order Carnivora; family Phocidae; genus Neomonachus; species Neomonachus schauinslandi. Next base: position 93,672,710 of record NC_058411.1, read on the forward strand.
AGTTTTTGATTCTCAGAATTAGAGATGGAATTTATTTTTGAAATACTGATCTTATATTCCGCAACCTTGCCAAAATCACTAGTTTTTATAACTGCAGCTTGCTTAGAATTTTCTATGTATACAACCCTGCTGTTTACACAGATAGTTTTATTCTTGCTTTCCATATATGGCTGCTGCATAGAGGGTGAAGAAATGCTATTTCTATTTCTGTGACTTTATTTTAGATATTTGGGTTATTATATTTAAAAAATAAAAATTTGCAAATATCTTCTCCCATTCTGTCCGTTGTCTTTCAGTTGTGTTGACTGTTTCTTTTGCTGTGCAAAAGCTTTTTATCTTGATGAAGTCCCAATAGTTCATTTTTGCCCTTGCTTCCCTTGCCTTTGGCAATGTTTCTAGGAAGAAGTTGCTGCGGCTGAGGTTGAAAAGGTTGCTGCCTGTGTTCTCCTCTAGAATTTTGATGGACTCCTGTCTCACATTGAGGTCTTTCAACCATTTGGAGTCTATTTTTGTGTGTGGTGTAAGAAAATGGTCCAGTTTCATTCTTCTGCATGTGGCTGTCCAATTTTCCCAACAACATTTGTTGAAGAAACCGTCTTTCTTCCATTGGACATTCTTTCCTGCTTTCTCGAAGATGAGTTGACCATAGAGTTGAGGGTCCTTTTCTGGGCTCTTAATTCTGTTCCATTGATCTATGTGTCTGTTTTTGTGCCAGTACCATACTGTCTTGATGATGACAGCTTTGTAATAGAGCTTGAAGTCCGGAATTGTGATGCCACCAGCTTTGCTTTTCCTTTTCAACATTCCTCTGGCTATTCGGGGTCTTTTCTGGTTCCATACAGATTTTAGGATTATTTGTTCCATTTCTTTGAAAAAAGTGGATGGTATTTTGATGGGGATTGCATTGAATGTGTAGATTGCTCTAGGTAGCATTGACATCTTCACAATATTTGTTCTTCCAATCCATGAGCATAGAACGTTTTTCCATTTCTTTGTGTCTTCCTCAGTTACTTTCATGAGTAGTTTATAGTTTTCTGAGTACAGATTCTTTGCCTCTTTGGTTAGATGTATTCCTAGGTATCTTATGGTTTTGGGTGCAATTGTAAGTGGGATCGACTCCTTAATTTCTCTTTCTTCTGTCTTGTTGTTGGTGTATAGGAATGCCACTGATTTCTGTACATTGATTTTATATCCTGCCACTTTACTGAATTTCTGTATGAGTTCTAGCAGTTTTGGGGTGGAGTCTTTTGGGTTTTCCACATAAAGTATCCTATCATCTGCAAAGAGTGAGAGTTTGACTTCTTCTTTGCTGATTCGGATGCCTTTGATTTCTTTTTGTTGTCTGATTGCTGTGGCTAGAACTTCTAGTACTATGTTGAATATCAGTGGTGATAGTGGACATCCCTGCCATGTTCCTGACCTTAGGGGGAAAGCTCTCAGTTTTTCCCCATTGAGAAGGATATTTGCTGTGGGTTTTTCATAGATGGCTTTTATGATATTGAGGTATGTACCCTCTATGCTTATACTCTGAAGAGTTTTGATCAAGAAAGGATGCTGTACTTTGTCAAATTCTTTTTCTCTCTTTTTTTTTAAAGCAGTTTTATTTGTTTTTTTTTTAAGATTTTATTTATTTATTTGAGAGAGAGAGAATGAGAGACAGATAGCAAGAGAGGGAAGAGGGTCAGAGGGAGAAGCAGACCCCCCGCTGAGCAGGGAGCGCGATGTGGGACTCAATCCCGGGACTCCAGGATCACGACTCCAACTGAGCCACCCAGGCGCCCTGTCAAATGCTTTTTCTGCATCTATTGAGAGGATCATATGGTTCTTCTTCTTTCTTTTGTTAATGTAGTGTATCACGTTGATTGATTTGTGGATGTTGAACCAACCTTGCAGCCCAGGGATAAATCCCACTTGGTCGCGGTGAATAATCCTTTTAATGTACTGTTGTATCCTATTGGCTAGTATTTTGGTGAGAATTTTTGCATCCATGTTCATCAGGGATATTGGTCTGTAATTCTCCTTTTTTGATGGGTCTTTGTCTGGTTTTGGGATCAAGGTAATGGTGGCCTCATAAAGTGAGTTTGGAAGTTTTCCTTCCATTTCTATTTTTTGGAACAGTTTCAGAAGCATAGGTATTAATTCTTCTTTAAATGTTTGGTAGAATTCTCCTGGGAAACCATCTGGCCCTGGGCTCTTGTTGGGAGATTTTTGATGACTGCTTCAATTTCCTTAGTGGTTATAGGTCTGTTCAGGTTTTCTATTTTTTCCTGGTTCAGTTTTGGTAGTTGATACATCTCTAGGAATGCATCCATTTCTTCCAGATTACCTGATTTGCTGGCATATAGTTGCTCATAATATGTTCTTATGATTATTTGTATTTCTTTGGTGTTGGTTGTGATCTCTCCTCTTTCATTCATGATTTTATTTATTTGGGTCATTTCTCTTTTCTTTTTGGTAAGTCTGGCCAGGGGTTTATCAATCTTATTGATTCTTTCAAAGAACCAGCTCGTAGTTTCGTTGATCTGTTCTACTGTTCTTTGGTTTCTATTTCATAGATATTTACAAATGACAGATAAAGGGCTAGTATCCAAAATCTATAAAGAATTTATCGAACTCAACACCCAAAGAACAAATAATCCAATCAAGAAATGGGCAGAAGACATGAACAGACACATTTCCAAAGAAGACATCCAAATGGCCAACAGACACATGAAAAATGCTCCACATCGCTCCGCATCAGGGAAATCCAAATCAAAACCTCAATGAGATACCACCTCACACCAGCCAGAATGGCTAAAATTAACAAGTCAGGAAACGACAGATGTTGGCAAGGATGCAAAGGGGGAACCCTCCTACACTGTTGGTGGGAATGCAAGCTGGTGCAGCCAATCTGGAAAACAGTATGGAGGTTCCTCAAAAAGTTGAAAATAGAGCTACCCTATGACCCAGCAATTGCACTACTGGGTATTTACCCCAAAGATACAAATGTAGTCATCCGAAGGGGTACATGCACCCCGATGTTTATAGCAGCAATGTCCACAATAGCCAAACTATGGAAAGAGCCAAGATGTCCATCGACAGATGAATGGATAAAGAAGATGTGGTGTGTGTATATATATATGTATGTATACAAACACACACACACAATGGAATATTATGCAGCCATCAAAAGGAATGAAATCTTGCCATTTGCAATGACGTTGATGGAATTGGAGGGTATTATGCTGAGCGAAATAAGTCAATCAGGGAAAGACATGTAATATGAGGAATTCTTAGGAAACAAACTGAGAGTTGCTGGAGTGGTGGGGGGTGGGAAGGATGGGGTGGCTGGGTGATAGATGTTGGGGAGGGTATATGCTATGGTGAGTGCTGTGAGTTGTGTAAGACTGTTGAATCATAGACCTTTACCTCTGAAACAAATAATACATTATATGTTAAAAAAAAGAAGATAGTAGGAAGGAAAAAATGAAGGGGGGAAATCGGAGATTTCTCAGAGTCCATGAAAGACTATGGACTCTGAGAAATAAACTGAGGGTTCTAGAGGGGAAGAGAGTGGGGGGATGGGTTAGCCTGGTGATGGGTATTAAAGAGGGCATGTACTGAATGGAGCACTGGGTGTTATACGCAGACAATGAATAATGGAACACTACATCAAAAACTAATGATGTACAGTGATTAACATAACAATAAAAAAGTAATCAGGGAAATTCAAAATAAAACCTCAGTATATATTTAAAAAAAAAAAAAACCAACTTGCACTTACAACAAGCCAACTTCTTAAATAAACTATGGTTGTACCTTAGTCTCAAAGTGAAGCCTGAATCCTACATTAATTCCATAATTATTTTTGGAACTTGGTCTCAGGGAGCTTATAGACTATTAGGGGAGATGGACTCACAAACAACTAATGAAAATAAGAGCTTTAATCAAAGAGCAGACCTAAGAAGGGGGAAGGGGGAGAGGGCTACATTCAGAAAGTGGTAATAAAGATGTGTTCTTGTGAATTGGGTCTAGAGAAATGAATAGAGTTTTCCACACAGACTAGAAGGATAATTTTTCAATGCCAGGAACACAGGATTTTTTTTTGTTTTTTGAGTTTTAATTTTTTTTATTCTTATGTTAATCCCCATACATTACATCATTAGTTTTAGATGAAGTGTTCCATGATTCATTGTTTGTGCATAACACCCAGTGCTCCATGCAGAATGTGCCCTCCTCAATACCCACCACCAGGCTAACCCATCCCTCCCCCCCTCCCCTCTAGAACCCTCAGTTTGTTTCTCAGAGTCCATAGTCTCTCATGGTTCATCTCCCCCTCCGATTTCTCCCCCTTCATGTTTTAAATACCTTGGGTTAACTAAAATACATTTTACTTTATTAATACAGCTACTACATTGTATTTCTGTTGGACAATGCTGAGGTCTCATTAGCTTTTGTTAAAGCCTGGTTAATTGTCTCTGCTAAGTGAGGGGTAGAGGTGAGATTTTAATGATTTCTGAGGATGAAGGAATGTTGTAATCCTTCCTTGCCAGCCATCCCTCTTTGCTCCCTCCTCTATTTACAATATTAAAACAATAAATAAGAATTAAATTTTAGTGTAGAAAGAACTGCCTGGTATGCAGTAAACCCTGATGCAGACCTTTTAGTGAAAAGCTCAATTAGGGAATATTGCTTAGGCCTTGATCTCAGAGTGAGACTATATAACAACAATGATGATTAACATTTATAGGAGGATTGTCCTAAGAGCTTGAAGTATTTTTTTCATCCTCACAATAACCTTACAAGAGAAATACTATGAGTATCCCCATTTTACAGTTGTGTAAAATGAGGCCACAGGGAGGTTAAGTAAATTGCCCAGGCTTACCAAGTAGGGTCAGAGTTAGGGATATGAGTCCAGGAAGTCTGACTCCAGAATCTGGTCTCTTAACCTCTATACTATATTTCCTTTAAAGGCCAAATGTGAAATTTTCGGGCTATCCTAAGGCCAGACTTCAAGGAATACAATGAGAAAAACAGGAGGAATTGTGCCATTTGTTCCAGGAGGCTGGACCTAGCTGAATTGATCCAGCAAGCTGCGTGACAGAGAATTGGAAAGTTATTAGAATATGGATTCTTGGCTTTTTAGTACATGTTGAGTATGCCACTGGTACACATGACCAAATAAATGTCTTAAACTTTCACCAGTCTAATGAGATTAGTAACAGTTCCTCCCAAAGTGAAACGGTGGGCGTGGCCTTGGGGAGGTGTATAACAGAAGAAATACCCTGATGTTCTAATGGGGGAAAACAGTCTCCTTTCCCTACATTCTTCCACTCTTTTTTCTCTTAATCCCATGGGCTCAAGTCTAAATTTATAGTTAGGGTGTCCAGCTCTCACATTTATAAGGCTGTTTTCCCAATATATAGTCTGGCTCTACTACATCCTAATAAACCAGTGTGATTAGTTATCCTGAGTTAACTTCAAAGCCATTCTGTATTGTAGACCAACAATTCATTCATATTAATAGTTCCCAACTGTGTTATCTGACTGTTATTAACCAGAGTATAACATAATAAAGACTGAATGATAACCCAACTCCAAATTCTGAAAGCGCAGCAATATAAAAAATATCCCACATTTGAACAGTATAAACCTGTATTATTACATTCTATCAGATTAAAATCAAAACTATCTAATTTTCTTCACAAAAACTGAATTCTCCAAATTATTAAAATTTAAGACGCTCAGCCTCAGAGGCTTTAGTACAGTCTTGATTCCTTGTTTCAGGATCAGTAGCCCAGGACCTCGTTCCTGGGAATAGGTTAGCTCCTTTAGCATCTCTGGCATTCAGTTAATCCAGGACTCAGTCCATGCAGAGTCCCACTTGTCCAAAGCACTAATGAGTCAACAGGACACGTAAGAAAATCACACCACCAGCTCCAAGCCCACACAGGTCAGAACCCATTATTTTCTCTGAAGTAACAGCATTTCTTAACCAAATGTATATTCCTCTATTTTTTTCCAGTCATAAGCAATTTGGGTGTACACACAGATAAAGCAGGTGATAATAGTGATAGGGGTCTTGATTTCAGTTTCATTAAGATACCAATCATCCAAGGTTCACACACTTTGAATTTAAATGCATTCAGAATAAATCTCTCATGAGATTAAATTTGCCTACTATTGAAAAACTGTTTGGCCAAGCTCAAGCCTCATGACCACACACGCTTCTATGTGTACTTCCCAAGCTGTGAGTCTAGTGATAGTGAGAAGCAGGCTTGTCTGTGCCTTTATCTTTGCTTACCTCTTCAGCAACCGAGGCCGTGGCTGACTTCCATTATTTTAATGGGGCCAAAATATTTCTTTTCTACAACTTGTTTTCTTGCAGCAGAAACTAACTTACCATGGAAAAGCAAGCTGTTAATCATCCGTGAATGAGAAATCAGGCTAAAGGAGGAAAAAAGTTTCAAAACAAGCACAAGAGAAACAGAATCCATAGTGGTCAATCTCACATCAATAGCTACATCTTATTTACACTACTAGTACCCATAAAGACAAAATCGAAGTTCTGAAGTTTTCAGGTGAGTCTCCCCTGGTGGGTCTCTCCTGTGCATCTATTAGCAGCTGTAGTCTTAAGTTGCTTAACTTAGAGCCCGGTTGTCTCAATGAGACACTTTGTTCTCAAATGCTGGTTCATCAACTGATCAAAACTCCTCCTTTATTATTTTATTTTAAAATTATATTTGATGGCATAATGGCCAGTAATCTTATTTTCCGGTGGGGGGGCACTGGGGAGAAGGAGAGAGAAGATCTTAAGGCTCCCTGCCCAGCATGGAGCCTGAAGCGGGGCTTCATCTTATAACCCTGAGATCATGACCTAAGCCAAAATCGAGAGTTGGAAGCTTAACTGAGCCAACCTGGCACCCCATGACCAGCAATCTTTGAAGTTCATAAACCCCATCTCTCCACAGCTTCTCTTTATGTGGAATTCGAAGTGGCCAATATAAACAAAATAGTACTTAATATCTAGATTAGTGTTTGATACCTTAACGTAAGATTCTCCTGCAAATCTGATACAGAGCATGTAGGTTAGGCCAGAGACCTAAGCGCATTTCATCCTCCTTGTAAAGTCTGAATATGAATATCAAAATCCTACTATTACTGGCTTCAGCCGACAGGTTGAGCATTCATGTGAAGAAAGGGTGGTAGTACCACCTGGGTAGGACTCAAGTTTACCAACTGACCAACTTCCATGAAGTGGAAATTTGGGGGAGGGCAGAGGCAGCATGAGAAGGGAAGGGAGAATAAGATCATTACCTAAGTGTATACCACTACACGGAAGCCATATTTGAGTATGAAATGATCCTAGGCTGTTCTACCAAGCGCCAACCTGACATCTGGAACTTGACCAATTAGGATAAGCTTCTTTCCGCTTGTGAAGAAATGAGGATAGAGTTAAACAGAGAGGAGGTCAGAGGAAAATAGCTTGTTCCCCAAACCCTTTTGTGGTCCAAGCACACTTACCATTCCACAAGATGTACAGAGGCTGAGAGTAAGGGTTTAGAAAATGCTATAGTGATTTGACGTGACTCCAACAGTCAAATCCATCATCAGTGGACTCAGCTGATTAAATAGAAGTAGGAATCGTGTGGGGTGAACTGCATACTATTTATGAGAAATAAGACCACATAGTGTTCTACTGTGGATAGCAAATTTTTGAAGTGAAATCTTGCCCTTCATCATAGTTTGTTTGAGAAGCACTACTACAGAATGTATTTTTAGTGCCTAGAACAAGGTGTCTGCCATGTGGAGGGTTTCTCTTCTCCCACCCCTTAGACAAACAGTCTGCACAAACAATCTACAATCAGTGTAGATGTCCAATCTGTACTTAATCCTTTTTCATTTCAGCCTCATAGAATCATAGATCAATCCTGTCATAAATCAGTGCTACATCATCCTGAAGAGAATCTGAAAGGATAGGCATTCCAGCATTCTTTTTCAGCCACAGTCTTCAAAGTTGTAGATTTTTTTCCTCTATTAAATTTTATGATGGCTGTTTCCAATGATATATAAGAAAGAGTTCCCCACTTTTTAGTAGATTTCTAAATCATACAGTGGAATAGTGGCTTCTGGAAGATACGAGCCAATTCCAGTGAAGGTATTGGGGTTATTATCTTTCATTAAAGAAACTATGTCATTTCACTTGAGTTGTCTGTTCTGGCTTTCTGCCTCAATCTTTTTACATTTTGAGATCTGGCTTACTTTGGCCTATAACCTACAATTACCTTTTCATAATATCTCCTATAACACCTATTTAGCTTCTATGATATTTCTATAAATACTATATATCAAAAAACGCAGTTGGATCAATTGTTGAAAGGCTTAAGCCCTTCAGAAAGTTCTTAAGGATAAAATTAAAAGTATAATAATTCATATCCATAATAAGACCAGGGAGAATTAAAGAAAGTTAAGCTTATAGAGCTATCGTTCATAAGAGTTTAACATTGAATGATAGATTTAATATTTAATATTCAAATAGCACCTTAAAAGCACAAATAGGGGTATAATATTTGAGGACAAGATATCCAATCTAAAATTAAATTTTTGATTCACCATGCAGTCATGATTTCCACCTTGCTCTATGGAGCAAAAATATAGATGGTTTATAGATGTCTTACAGTGCTGTAAAAGAATAAATGCTACTGATAACAAAATCATCAAGTTAAAGTGAAGAGAGGTTAATATTCTTTATCAAGTGAACACCAGTAGCATGGAGACTGATATTACTAAACTGTCTTTAAGCTGGCAGGTTGGATATGTGATTGAGTTGCTTAACCCTCACCTCCCATATGAATGCTTTTCTCTGGTTGTAGCCTAGAAATCTGAAAATCTAAAATGTCTCAAAGGCATTCTGAAGGATGATCTTAAAAATCATCTAGATCTAGCCATATGGACACATATTTTAGGATCATGCTACTCACATGTCTAAGGATTAACACAGAATTGATTCTATAAAGTTACTATTCTATAACATACTGCCACTACTAACCCAACCACCAACAGTAATAAAAAATGATAGTGATGGTAATAGTTATCAGAGGTACTATATGTGTAGACTGGGATAATGACTTACATCAATCTATTGGGTTCTCCTTTAATACACGAAGAGGCTCTTTACCATTCAGGGTTTCATAAGTGTGTGCTCCCTGCCACATACACATGCAAATGGGCTAAGGCAACTTCCCATACTCTGAGAAAGGACTGTATGCTGCTACTTGCATGAATATAAACAGATATGTAGTAATGAAATAAATACAGATAAAACTAGATTTCACTTATGGCATGGATCAACACTAAGAGCCAGAGAAAGATCATACATGAATTCGGAGGAAAAGCAGAACAGACAAATACCAAAGAATAGACAAGCAGACCCTTATTTTCCCACTTTTGTTCCAGTACATACTATCTTCTATGGATTTGTTTCCTGATAAATTAACTTAGAAGTTTTTATTTAAGCATCACATGTATAAACTCTGACATGGTAAATTATTAAATAAATCTTGGAAATAGAGGGGTGGACAACCCCACACCACACAGTCGCCTGGAGTTATGGGGTATTTTACTGGCCAGAAATCCTGGGTAGAATTCACTTGGAGGGTCTTAAACTTCTATTTTTTAGGCTTCTTGACATAAAGATAGAAAAAGTGGTGGTTTCTCCTTTAGGAAGACTTAAAGACCATTTACATATCTCATGAGCCTGTGAAGGTACAAATGCGGTGTTTCTTTGAAAACACTTCCCTTTTATCTTGGAAAGTTCAGACATGCAGAAGCATTTTTATAGACAGGATAAATTCATAATTTAAACTTTTATATTATAGAGTTGATTATATGGTAAAGATGATGCAATGTCCATTTTTTATTAGAATCTCATAGGAAATTCAATCACTGTATATTCATCCTCTTCGTTAGTTAGTAAAGTATAATAGCTGTTATTTCATTCTCAAGAAAATAATTTATTATAACAGATAAAATCCTGTTTCATTCATTATTTGTAGGTAGGGTTATTAAACATACTTTCTCTTCTTTTTTGCCATTTTTAAAAAATAGTTGGTGGCCTGTGATCCTACAGAAATTTATTATGCTGAAATTTTTGCCTATGCCATTTTTCTTTTTGCAGACTGTTTTGGCAAAATATATATACTTTTCTCCATCTTTCCTGTTAACTCCTACCATATTGTTTTAAAGATTTATTTATTTTAGAGGGAAAGAGCGCAGGGGGTGGGGGGCACAGAGGGAGAGGGAAAGAGAATCCCAAGCAGACTCCATGTTGAGTGTGGAGCCCTATGCAGGGCTCGATCTCACAACCCTGAGATCATGACCTGAGCTGAAATCAAGAGTTGGACACTCAACCGACTGAGCCATCTAGGTGTCCTACCATATTTTTTTTTTAAGCAGAAAAAATTATATTGATTTTCAGCTATGGCAAACCAATTATTTGGTCATTGGCATGGGTTTCAAGCTATAGAATGCTGTATTAAATGACTCATTGGATGTAAATTGAATTAGTAAAGCCATTTAAAACAGATCTATTTTGGGCGCCTGGGTGGCTCAGTTGGTTAAGCGACTGCCTTCGGCTCAGGTCATGATCCTGGAGTCCCTGGATCGAGTCCCGCATCAGGTTCCCTGCTCGGCAGGGTGCCTGCTTCTCCCTCTGACCCTCCCCCCTCTCATGGGCTCTCTCTCTCTCATTCTCTCTGTCTCAAATAAATAAATAAAATCTTAAAAAAAAAAAAAACAGATCTATTTTGTTTGATGTGAGATTTAGAAACTCCCTTTAGGGAGATAGGGGCTCCTTTTTCACCATGGTTTTTCCCTGCCCAAGTCAGGATAGCCTTGACAAGCATCTAAAGCAACTCAGGAATAGGTCATAAGTTGCTGGATTTGAGGTATCCCCAAATTTCAAAGCAAAAGGTATCTGCAAGTACAGAGAGGATAACTCTTTAGAGATTTAAATCACTGTGTTTAATAAGTAGTTCCTAAAAATAGAGATTTGTGGAAACAAAGAAGATTAGATGAACAAAAAATCCAGGAGGGCTGGACAAGCTTTTCAAGCTAGAAAGTTGAACACCTGTTGTTTTCTTCCCTGGGCATAATTACCAATTCTCAGTATGAGTTAAGGATCAGGCTATGCTCACACAAAGAGGAAAGTGAAATGAGCAAATTCTACGTAGAACTTGAACAACATATTAGAAACTCTAGAGACCCTAAAATTCTACTTGTTTTTCCTATGGCCTATTTGCTGAATTTAGGGCCATCCTGAAGGGTAGGAAGCTTTACAGGGGTGTCTGACATTTTCCCATAGTTTCACAAAATTGAGGAAATCAAGTCCCACCTGAAGAATAGGTCTTCCTCAAACACAGTTTGTTTTCTTAGGATGTTTATCAAATTTGAAGGCCAAACAGCAAAACTCAAAACCTACAAAGGCTGACCGAATCTTCCTTAGTCTTTTAGAGATAAGGTTGTAGAAACCTGTCTGTCTCTTGGGCAATAGCCTGGGCTGTGCCTGAAAAAAAAAGAATCAGAAATAAACATTCTTATGAAAACATCAACCTAGCCAGTAACCGATCTCAATGCATGATTGAGTGGAAGTGATTAACCACCCCCAGCCCTATCTCCCTTACAGAAGAAAAGGGGAACTCTGTCCAGGACAAAACACACACACAACACACACACACACACAACCACCACCACCACCACCACCACCACCAGAGCCTTTATGCTTCCTTTATATGTAATATACACATATAATAAAAAATTATTAGACATGTGAATAGGCAGGAAAATGTGACCAATAACAAGAAACAAAAAATAAGTAGACTAACAATCCAATATCAGATTGAGTAAATACAGACTTTAAAATAACTATTTTTAATATATTAAAGAACAGAAGAAAAGGTACACTAAATATGTGACTAGATGGTAAATTTCACTAGAGAATTGAAATATGTAAAAATGAAACAAGTTGACATTTTAGAGATACATAGCTTAATATTAAGAAATCATTGGATGGGTCTAACAAATGGAGAGGCATGGAGAAGATGCTATTATAAATGTAGTCAAAGATAAGCCAGTTGAAAAGGTCTAAATGAAACTCTGAGAAAAAAAAAAATGGTAAGAAAAATGTAAGCTACAGTGAGAAGTTCAAGTATATTTGCAACTGGGATCCCAGAAGGAGCGAGATGTTCAACCAGTGGAAAATCAATATTGAAAAAGAAAATAACCACAATAGTTCCAAAAAAATGATAAATGACATCAAATCACAAAATCCAAAAGCACTAAGGTAGGTTAAATAGAAAATCTCACCAAGGTACATTACAATGTACAGTTGTTCAATGCCAAACAAAAGGATAATTTTTTTAAAGCAGTCAGATACATTTCTTTAAAAAGAGAATAAGCTTTACAGTTGACTTTTCAACAGAAACCCATGGACATTACAGGTAATTAAAATGACATCTTTAAGTGCTATGGTTGTTTTAAATGTCAACCTAGAATTCTATTCTGCATAACTGTATAACCAAGGAAAATATCCTTTAACAAAAACTAAAAGAATTCAGCAGCATAGCTTTATTTCAACAAATACAAAGTCTAAAGAACTTCTTTAGAAGTAAGGAAAATAATTCTAAATCAAAGCATGAAAACTTAGGAATAACTAGAAAGAACCAGAAAGAGAAAATATATACATAGATGTAAAAGATAAGTAAAATAATAGTGTGTTTGGTCTACAACATATGTAATAATAAATGCCACATATACTGTATAAAGAGGGTTAAAATATTATCTTTCCCTTATTGTTCAAGATATGAAATTACTAATCTGAAGTTGACTTTAAAAAAGATACAACACAAAGGAGCTAATAGGGGAGAAAAATGGAGTAACAAACACTTTACCCAAAAGAAGGTAAAGAAGGTGGAATAAAGGAACAAGAGAGAGATGGCAATGAATATCACATATTAATACATATTATAAAAATATTTATATCAATATAAAGTTTATTTTACCAATACACTTAAATGAAAAAGTAAGTGATTTAAAGAAAAATATTAAATAAAAGTGGTACAGGGGTGCCTGTGGGGGGGGGTTCAGTCATTTTAAGTGTCTGACTTCGGCTCAGGTCATGGTCTCGGGGTCCTGGGATTGAGCCCCGTGTTGGGCTTCCCACTCAGCAAGGCATCTGCTTCTGTCTCTACCCCTCCCCCCGCTCATGTTTTTTTTTCTCTCTCTAATAAATAAAAAAATCTTTAAAAAAAAAAAAAGTACTGATTTTATGTAGAGGATAGAAATCTGGACAAACACTAGCATTAAATATTATAGAGAGATAGGGAGAATACTTTCTGAATTTAAGCAAACTGGATCCGGTACTATGCTATTAACTATTTGTATAACGTTATAAAGGCAAAAAAAAAATTGCAAGTAGGCTCATAACTTTTATTTTTTTTAAAGATTTTATTTATTTGAGAGAGAGAGCACATGAGAGGGGGGAGGGTCAGAGGGAGAAGCAGACTCCCTGCTGAGCAGGGAGCCCGATGTGGGACTCGATCCAGGGACTCCAGGATCATGACCTGAGCCGAAGGCAGTCGCTTAACCAACTGAGCCACCCAGGCGCCCCTCATAACTTTTAAAAAGTATAAAAATCTTAAAAAGTTTAACAGTTTTTCAGCCTCATAGTCTATGAAATACTGTGCTTTTCCATCACAAAGTATAACATCTGACTTAGTTGGTTTCTTTTGTTTCTTAAGTAAAAGGTGCTAATAAGAATGTTAACAAGAAAGCAAGTCAAGGTGCTTTCCTATCGTGAATTTTTAACCAATTTCTGTATTTGATTCAGTATGCATTTGTTTTGTGTTTTAAATTTCTTTCACTGGAAGTAGATGGAGAAAATAAATTCTGGTATATACTCGGCACTTAAAAAATGATCTCTTAAGCCGCAAAATAATTGTGTAGGATCAGTCAAGTAGAGCAATACTAAAATATTCTCTCCTCAGTTATACCCTGTATTTTAGGATTCTAAAAACAAATTTATCCCTTAACTTTATATCATACAATATAACTTTTCTCAAGGTAGATAACTTACATTATGATTTTTACATTATAACAGAACAAATCCACTCCCACTGTGGGGAAAAATTTTTATTACGAATTGGTAGTAAGGATGGATCAATACCATCTCAATATAAGAACAACTTAACTATCTTTGGGCTTTTGGAGAAAATCTTTATTACGTAGTAGAGAAAAGAGTGTGTGTCTTTGACTTAGAAATTACTTAATGCACATTGCCCCTTATCACTAAACTATTGTAATCTATAGCACACACACAAAACATAGCTGGTATGGTATTTATGCATTTAAAGTATATATGTAAGAGGATACGTATATTTCTGAGGATAGTTTCAAATTAAAGCAAAATTCTAATTAACTTCTAAATCTGTTTCTCTCCATCACCACTCCCCTACTCTGACCTAGACTTTTGTCCATGTCCTCTGTGTGGCATCCCTGCATCCATTCTGACGCCACACTCAGATCTTTCTCTTACCATGATTCGAGTGGACTATTTCAAAAATGCCATTGTGAACGGTCATCCTACTCTTTAAAATTCCTTACAGACTCTCCATTGCTCTTAAAGAGCAAAACCATCTATAAAATGGCTTTACACTTGATCATAAGTCTAGAGTCCTGCTCTTTGCATTCCAGTCACACCGAATTTTCAGTTTCTAAAACATGTCTAGCTCCTTCTACCACTGGTCCTTTGTGTCTGATGCCCCCTCTGGTTAGAGTAGTCAGCCTGTTTTTGCACAGTTAATTCCTGTTCATCCCTCAAATCCCAGTCAGCATGTCCTCAGGGAGAGCCTTGTGGCCTCTGGGATAAGATTTTCTTCAATAATAATTTCCAACAGCACCATGTATGTCTCTTCTACATCATTCAGCCAGCTGTATCTCTCCCTTTATCAGTATAGTGGTTTGATAAATCTCCACTACACAGTGAGGGCCACAGGGATGCAGACTGTTTTTATCTTCCACTGGTTCCCCAGGTCCTAGTCAAGAGTGCTTGGTACATAGTAGGACGCAACAAACAATTGTTTAATGTTCTTACATTATTTAAACCAAGTTGAAAGTCATTATAATTGAAGTTAATTCCAGTAGCATAAAAAGGCATAAACTGACCTTGTTTTGGATAAACCCCAAATTTAAGTAATTTTCCAGTTGTGATGTATGTTAAAATACTTAGGGAGCTTTTGTCTCATTCATACACTGGAAAAGGGAAAATAGGAATTATAGAAGAAGGGATTTTATTTATCACTGTCAAAAGCTTACAGTTTTAATAGAAGAATTTAATAAAATGATTTGATGATGATGGAATACAGCAAACCACATTTATTTTGAATTTATAATGTGAGTGGAATCTGCTAAACAGTTTTTAAGAATTTGTTCACTTCTCACAAGTACAGCTGTGAATGAATCAGGTTGCCTGACTCCATAGCCTATGCTCTTAATTATACTCCTGCTTTGCTGTGGCAATTTTATATATATACTATTATCCATCTTTTGTTAAGCATCTGTTATGTGCCAGGCACTCTGCTAAGGGCTTTATGTGACCTCACTTCAGCCTCATTGCTGGATAGGTATGAATTATTATCCCTATTTATTAGATGCCCTCTTTGTGTAATTTCATGTATTGGAAATTTAAAATTGACTATCCCAAATAGGGGAAATCACTGATGCTTAACTATTAGTGCCTTTTCCGAATAGGAGCTGTTATTAGGAAGCAATGAAAGTTCACTCTTCCATCGTTACAGTTTACAAATTTTCTAGCAGCAAGGCATATGCTTACATAATACTACTTTGATAAAACTGCATTAAAGATCAGGAGTGTTGTTGATTTGG
Organism: Neomonachus schauinslandi; assembly: GCF_002201575.2. NCBI lineage: Eukaryota > Metazoa > Chordata > Mammalia > Carnivora > Phocidae > Neomonachus > Neomonachus schauinslandi. Next base: position 93,688,628 of record NC_058411.1, read on the forward strand.
AAGTTGATTTTGGCTAAATGATATTCCAAAAAAGTCAGTCATTCCTAGAAAAATTAGAGATTTCTACATATATATATCAGGGACATCCCATTGGCTAGTATGAGTACTGGTCATCTGTTCTTTACATATGAAAAGCTCATTTTCCTTGGCCTGCAGGTCAGTGTGTAGAATCAGGGTAGGATGTATAAAAGTGACTCAGGAAAATTTCTTTTCTCCTCACCCAGAAAATAAACATTTCCTCAGCACACAAGGGAGAAAGGAGTTGGAAGATGTGGGTGTTCAGCTTGCCTGTTCATACTCTATTTAGAATTTCTTTTTTTATAAAGTGAGCTCTTTGATGTTACCATTTTCAAAAATTCAATTTATTTTAATAGCAATTTCAAGAAAAACAGCGCCTTCATAGCACCAGTTGCCTACTGAATCTTTTATAACTATTAGGAAAATGAGTTCCATAGGTAGTGACTACTTCAGTAGAAGTTATTAGCAAATTTTAAGAGTATCTTAGGGTGTGGAGCTGTGTCAACAGGGACAGAATAAAGAGGGCAACTGAAGCAATATCCTAGATATTTTGAGCAAATAGCAAGATAATTAATAGAACACTGAATTATTGAACTCAAGGGGCTTCTTGGTCATGAGTCAATATTGCAGCAAAGTTTATAAGAACACGTGCAGATGGAGTTTTCAGTGTTGCCTTGTTACGTCATGTTTATTTCGTACCACTAGATACCCATTTCCGTTAAGAAAAATCCTATTTAGGAAAAAATGCTACTCTAAAGAAAGAATTCATTTAGATGATTTGGAAAAAAAAAATGTGCTGTAATGCATCAGATATATGTTATTGGCTGTCATTGTTAATATTTTTTTGTATTTGTAAAAAGGCTTTAGGGGACATAACTGATTCTACAGAATTCTATGAAAAGGTCCAGTGTGGCAATGCCTTTCCTCCTTAAGGTTGTAGAGTAATGTGTAAGGTCAGTAAGGTTAAAGTTTCTAGTGTTCTGGTCCCTGCAGTTGGCTAAAACAACTACATTTATGAAGGTATATTTATATAAATAGAGATACTTACATTAACCAACCGTATGCAATTAATACTATGACGCTCTGCTATAGAATGAATGTTTGTGTCCCCCCACCCCTCCAAATTCATATGCTGAAACCTAATCCCCATTGTGAGGGTATTTGGAAGTGGGGATTCAGGGAGGGGATTAGATCATGAGGGCAGAGCCCTCATGAATGCCATTAGTGCCCTTAAAAAGAGACCCCAAAGAGAGCCCCCACCGTGTGGGTTTACAGCAACAACATAGCTGCCTATGAATTCAGAATCTTCTGGTCCCTTGATCTTGGACTTACCAACCCACAGAACTGTGAGAAATAACTTTCCATTGTTTATAAGCCACTGAGTGTGTGTTACATTGTTACAGCAGCCCAAGCTCACTAAGACACCTCCATTGCAATGATAAACTAGGGCACAACAAGTAAGTGCCCGAGCCAAGATTCCAACTCAAAACCTACCAACCTGAAAGCTTTTGCTTTAAAAAAACAAAAAAAGTCTTCTTAAAAAATAGCCAATATACATACACAAAAATTCAAATGGCACCAAAAACACATAGTAGTAAGTCTCTTAAACCCCTACTTCTGGCCACCTGTTCCTTTTCCTTAGAGACAACCACATTACTTATTTACTTATGTATCCTTCTAGTGATCTTCTGTGCACTCTAAGCATTTTTATGTATGCTATTATGTGTGTAAAAATTATGGTAGAATACCATATAAGTTATCCTGTATATTTTTTAACTTTACATATAAGAAAGATTCTTTCATACTAATAGATAAAGAGCTGCCTTGTATTTTCTAGAAGCTATGTAGTATTCCATTCTATAATGTATAATATCTGTGAGGGATGTTTAGGTTGCTTCCAGTTTTGTTTTATTACAAATGCTAAAAATGCTAAAAAGACTTATTTTTATATATGCCGTTTAGTAATTTTGTTTTAGGTGTATCTTTATGCATGCAATAGAGTTGAATTCTATTTTTTTGACTGAATGTTATAATACCAAAACCATTTACACTTATTGATATAACTGGCTTAGTTTTATCTTTTAATCATTTTATGTTTTCGCTCTTTGTAACCTATGATTTCTTTCTGTTGGCAGTCTGTTTATATGTTTCTTTAGTAATCTGTTAAATTTATCTTTTTTTGAGTATAGTTGACACATAATGTTACCTTAGTTTCAGGCATACAACTTAGTGATTTGACAAGTTTATACATGATGCTATCTATGGCTCACCACAAGTAGAGCTGCCATCTGTCTCATTACATCATTATTACAGTATCATTGACTGTATTCCTTATCCTCTTTTTATTCCTGTGACTTACTCATTATGTAACTGGAGGCCTGTATCTACCACTCCCCATCACCCATTGGTTTGTTCTCTGTTTTTATAGTTCTGATTCTACTTTTTCCTTACACATTTTTTTAGATTCCATTTATGAATGGAATCATATGGTATTTGTCTTTCTCAGTCCAACTTTATTTAGTGTAATATCCTCTAGATTCATCCATGTTGTCTCAAGGGGCACAATATCCTCCTTTCTATGGCTGTGTAATATTCCATTGTGTATATACACCACATTTTCCCTATCCATTTGTCTATCGATGGACACTTAAGTTGGTTCCATGTCTTGGCTACTGTAAATAATGCTGCAATAATCAGAAGGGTGCATATATCTTTTCAAGTTAGTGTTTTCATTTTCTCTGGGTAAAGGCCTAGTAGTGGAATTACTGGCTTATATGGTGTTTCTATTTTTAATTTTTTGAGGAATCTCCGTACAACTTCCACAGTGGCTGCACCAGTTTACATTTCTACCAGCAGTGCACGAGGTTTCCTTTTTCTCCACATCCTTGCTAAGACTTGTTGTTTCTTGTGAGTTTATCCTTTTGATCTGTAATTGGTCTTCCAGTTTTTGAGACATCATTGTCTATTTTCTTATGATAAGCAATGGTAGAATAGTTTGGACTCCATTAGTTTAATCCTTCAGTTTTCTCTTCACTACCACCCAAATGTAATTTTGTTATTTATTTCTTTTAAATATACTTCTGAACTTGTACTTCAAATGTTAGCCTTGCCCATGATTATAAAAATAATGAGTTCAGCTAACTTAAACCACTTCTGTTTCCCTTCCCCTTGCTGTGTCTGTCAGTTATATCCATTTTGCATCATCAGGGCTTATATTTACATTCTTTTTTGCAATTTCAGTGTTTATACCTATTGTTGACTTTGTGTAACAGTTAAAATGACTCAATGTTCTTTCCTATTCCTTTTGCCATAGTTTCTCCATTCACCTCTTGGTTAGTTAAGATTCATCCTCTGTTTCCATGAAGAGCTCATGGTTTAACTGTATTCTCTGAATTCTCAACATTTAAAAAAAATTGGCTTATTGTCTTTATAATTGAACAATAATTTAACTGGTTTATTAATCAGAACTCAGTGCATGAAACAAAAACCACCATGAGTATTGTAAATATCCTTCAGAAATGTCTTTTTAAATTTTTTAAAATTTATTTATTTGAGAGAGAGAGACAGAAGGAAAGCACAGTCGGGGGAGAGGCAGAAGGAGAATCAGGCTCCCTGCTCTCTGCAGGGAGCCTGATGTGGGGCTCAATCCCAGGACCCTGGGATCATGACCTGAGCTGAAGGCAGATGCTTAAACCAGCTGAGCCACCCAGCCCCACCCCCCCCTTCAGAAATGTCTTGCAAACAATTCAGAATTCATTCAACAGCAGAGTTTTCACCTCTGAGGCAACCACTGCAAATGCTGAATTCAATCCATAAACCTATAGCTGTCATTGAGGGTTTAGGAAGCCAGAATTAAGAAGTTGCCACTGTCAGGGCATCTGAGTGGCTCAGTCAGTTAAGTGCCCGATTCTTGGTTTCAGCTCAGGTCATGATCTCAGGGGCGTGAGATCCAGTCCTGCCTTGGACCCTGCGCTCAGTGGGGAGTCTGCTTAAGGATTCTCTTCCTCTCCCTCTGCCCTTCCCCTCTATTCATGCATTTCTCTCTCTCTAAAATAAATCAATCTTAAAAAAAAAAAAAGTTGCTACTGCTGCTGATATCATCACACCTCCCTTTGAACCTGGAAACCTGGAGAACAAAAAATGGAATGTTGCACAGAAAAACCTGTTACCATGCTTGATCAAAAGAGGCAGGGAATGAACCCTGCAGCACTTTTGCCTTCCAAATCTCACTTGAGTGCATATAATTGTTGGATCCTAATTTAATGGCCATCTCTGCTTGTGAGTGGGAAAGGGAGTTTTTACTTCCCTCACTGACAATCCTGGAACACATACTAAACAGAAGATGTTATGGAGATCAAATGAGTCAACAATATCAAACAGTTCTGAGTAACTGGGTAATAAAACATATCGGGGTCATATTTTCTTTTCTTGAGGAACTTATAAACAATTCTATATTCTGCACATTGCTGTGAAGGAATCTAAGGATAATTCCTTTTTCCCCTTTATTGGTAGCTTAGTATCTGCCTGTTTACTCAAAGTATTCTGTAAAGTTCAGTAATTTAAATAAGATATACCTTGATATTTATCATTCTGAGGTTTTTTATTTTATTTTTTAAAAGATTTTATTTATTTGCCAGCAAGAGAGGGAGAGCACAAGCCAGGGGAGCAGCAGGCAGAGGGAAAAGCAGGCTCCCCGCCGAGCAGGGAGCCTGATGCGGGGCTCGATCCCAGGACCCTGGGATCATGACCTGAGCCGAAGGCAGACACTTAACTGACTGAGCCACCCAGGTGTTCCTATTCAGGGGTTTTAAAATTAGGAACATAATATATTTTCAATATATTTTGAACCTTCACTTATTTTTGAAATATTTTCATTTATCTTAAAATGTATAATTAGTGTTGTTATTTAATCCTTTACCTTTGGAGTATTGAATATGCATGGATGAGATCTCTTCTTATTGTTCCTCTATCTATCTTTTTATAATTTTTTTAAAGATTTTATTTATTTATTTGAGAAAGAGAGAAGAATGAGCAGGAGGGAGAGAGAATCCAAAGCAGGCTCTGCACTGAGTACAGAACCCAGCACGGGGCTTGATCCCACAACCCTGAGATCATTACCTGAGCCAAAACCAAGAGTCAAACGCTTAACTAACTGAGCAACCTATGCGCCCCTCTTTTTATAATTTTTTATGCTGAATTTATTTCCACCATAATTTGGTCACATCTTATCCTCCATGTCTCTTTCTCTCTTTTCAGCAGTGTCTGTTCTCCTTTTGCTCTAGTTCTTCATTTCCATAATGTTTTTTCTTTACTTCCTTCCATTTTTAGTTCTATGTTCCAATGATTTGTCTCTAGATGCTCTCTAACTGTATATTCTCTGAGCTTGTGTATGTTTCTTGTGCCCTCTCATTTTACAGAAGCAATTGTTTCATTATATTTCTTAAATTATTTCTTACATGCAAGATAGTGTGCTTATCTCCAGCTTTCGTTTCTTCAAGAGAAATCTTGTATATCTTGGTAGTATTCTTTCCTGGCATTTTTGTTTTCCTGTTCCTTTTCACCTTTATTTTTATATTATCTTTGGGTCAATCATCTATTTTCTATTGTTGTTATTCAGTTATTTTTATATTTTTGATTTAAATTCAATTAGCCAACATGTAGTCCATCATTAGTTTTTGATGTACTGTTCAATGATTCATTAGTTGTGTATAACACCCAGTTATTTTTAAAAAGAGCTTGTTCTTCTTGAATGCTCTACCAGTGGATGAGTGTTCCAGGGGGAATAGAATGGATTCTGCATGATTTAGAGTAGTATCTGGTGACACAGAACTGTGTGTAGATGAGTTCTTTTAGCTTTGACCTCTCTCCCAACAACTGAGATTAACAGCTTCCAGGCTGTTCACAATGCAGCTGCCTTCTCCAACATTTTATTTCTCATTATTACATCTGGATAATTGCTCTTTTTATTGGTTCTTCCTTGATTTACTTTACCACCACTCAGCATCTAGGGCATATCTTTTTTCACCGTTATGATGGATTATTTGCTTTATTATTTGGAGTGGGATATCTGATTTTGCTCATTGTGATCTGTTAGCTCCATCTGAGAGCTCTAGCCATATGACTACTCTCTCAGCTCCTTCCTGGACCTTATTTGACCTTCACTGCATTTGGCAACCCTTTCTCATATCTTGTGGTCTGGATTACAGATATCTTCTGGTTTTATCTAAGATCAAATTTGCTTCTCCTTCTTTCTCTCATTAATTTCAGAGGAAAGGAGAGAAGAGGTGGTGCTATTTATTTTTTACACACTTTCAAAATAGAAACCTCTGCAACTCAAAGCTCATCCTCTCAATTACTTTGCTACACTACATGCCCCACAACTATTTTCCAAAATATTCTACCATCTTATATTCATGATCATTAAAACTGGGGCTCTGGGTACTTACACATTTTTTTTCTTCTACTTTTTAAAGTACTAAATGAGGTGATACTTAATATGTGGCAAATGAGAAAGAAGTTAAGGTTTGAGGCTTTTAGGAAAAAAATCTTTCTAGAAAAGTTCATATCAGAGTCTTCACATACCTCCTTGGGAATCAGAAATTCAGCCTCAAACTCCTGGGTCACTAATGACCTCATGATACGCTGGTCATGATAACCTACACTTCGTGACTCTATTATCTAAGAAGCCCAAGTGTATAAGGCACACATTTCCTACCATTAGCCAGTACATGTTGACAACTCCTCATTGAGGAAATCACTGCTTTCTTTCAAAGATTTACCCTTTTTATTTTTTCTTGCAGCCCATCATTTCTCACTGCTTTTGTATCCTTTCTCCCTTTTCCCCATCTACTTCTATCCTAGAACCTTCCATCTATGTTGAGGTGACTTTTTAATGTTTCCTCCTGTTCCAACTGCCAAAAATCCCTGTACTCACATCCTGTGGCCTTTAAATCTACACTGCCATTTCTGTTTTGCTCTTTACAAATAAACAGTTGAAAAGCTAGGCAACCTAGTAGTGTCTCCCTTTATCTCCATTTTAGTGATAAGGGAACTGAAGCAGAAAGAGGTAAAGTGACCTAGCCTTAACTCAATATAAGGCTATATCTTTTTTTTTTAGTGTTTATTTATTTGACAGAGAGAGAGTGTGCATGAGTGGGAGGAGGGGCAGAGAGAGAGGGAGAGGCAGAGAACCTCAAGCTGACTCCACGCTGAACACAGAGCCCAATGTGGGGCTCAATCTCATGACCCTGAGATCATGACCTGAACAGAAACCAAGAGTTGGACGCCTAACTGACTGAGCCGCCCAGGCACCCCTCAATATAAGGCTTTATCGTAAGGAAAATTCATCTTCCCATGAAAATTTCTCTATTACCTGTATAATATCAATTCCTAAATGTACATATTTAGATTTGATTTTTCCTTTCCACTTAGGTCTGCTTTATTTTTAGTGAATTAAAAACGAGCATTTTTTTTTTTTAAGATTTTATTTAGAGAGAGCACATGAGCAGGGAAGGGGAGAGGGAGAGAGAGAGAGAGAATCTCAAGCAGACTCTGCGCTGAGCACAGAACTGGACATGGGGCTCAGTCTCATGACCCTGAGATCATGACCTGAGCCAAAATCAAGAGTTAGATGCTTAACTGACTGAACCACCGAGGTGCCCCAAAAGTGAGGTTTTTTTATACAAATGAAAATTAAGTATTTAAAAATACATTAATTTTTCTTCTTATTTCCATATGGAAAATATTTTTTACAGTTTTTCTCTAGCAGTTATAATCCTGCTTACCTGTTTCCTTAGGGTTAAAACCCTGATAATACTGTTAAACTCTTCCATCTTTCTCTGAGTGGTCTGTCTTCATTTAAATCCAGTTTAATAATGTAATTCACCACAGATTTCTGCTAGCCATCATAATTTGAGTCTCTACTAAGTCTAAACATAGTTTTACACAAGCGCTCTGTATGTGTGAATAATGTATCAGTTCCTTGCTCAGAAGTTGCAGTTCTCTACTAAACATTGGAGAATATTCTTTAATTCATTCAACAAATAGTTATTTACCTCCTACAATGTTTCATGCATGGTTTTAGGCTCTGGTGTAACTGTCACAAGATAAGATCTCATGTTGATGGAACTTAAATTCTTTTTTTAATTTATTAGGTTAATCACCATACATTACATCATTAGTTTTTGATGTAGTGTTCCATGATTCATTGTTTGTGTATAACACCCAGTGCTCCATGCCCTCTTTAATACCCATCACCAGGCTAACCCATCCCCCCACTCCCTCCCCTCTAGAACCCTCAGTTTGTTTCTCAGAGTCCATAGTCTCTCATGGTTCGTCTCCCCCTCCGATTTCCCCCCCTTCATTTTTCCCTTCCTGCTATCTTTTTTTTTTTTTTTAACATATAATGTATTATTTGTTTCAGAGGTACAGGTCTGTGATTCAACAGTCTTACACAATTCACAGTGGATGAAACTTAAATTCTAATGTGCAGGGAGAATTAAGTAAATCAGGAATTATCAGATAATGCTAAATGCTACGGAGGAAATAAAGCAAGATAATGTGGTAGAGAGTGCCAGGTAACCTATTGCGTTGCTTTTCAATATAACGTATGAATTAATACCTGGATAGTGAAATCTAGAGCCAAAAAGGCCCTAGCAAAGGGAACACAGGTGAGATGAGCCTAGGTAAATAGGGAAACAGAACAAGGACTAATGTGGTCCAAATAAAGTAAACCAAACAGAAGAATGGTTGAAGATGAGTTTGGAAAGGCAGACTAGAATACCGAGGGCTAGACTAGAACATATAGGGTATGGGCTTTATTCTAAGTTTAGTGTAAAGCATTAAGGGGATCTTAATTAGGGATTCTGATATGGATAGTGATCACTCTGGCAGCTCTGTTTAGAACAGTTAAGAGACTGTGCAATAATCCACACTAGAGGGAATGATGGTTTAGACTAGAGCCATGATAGATGTAAATTATCATATTTTGAAGATTCTTTAAGATTGTTAGTCAAATCCTGCTTTATGAAGCTCACTTCATGTTTTCCCTGACATGCTCTTAATTTTCATCCTTATGCAGAGGGATGGTTTTGTTCTTATGACAGTGACATCATCTTCCATTGGTTGAGTATTTTTTTTATTTTTCAAAGTTCTTTGGCATCTTTTGTGGCAAAAATAATATCCATAATTTAATCATAACATTTTAAAAGTGTTAAAAGATAGAAGCTTTAAAATTGAAGCTTTTAGATTATCATTTGTAATGAAGAGTGAGGCTCTAATGTACCTTTCTACATTGACTGCCATATAAGAATTCTATACTTTTGCTCAGTTATATGGACTAAAGCAAAATGATGAAAAACTCCTTTGAATTCAAATAGTTTGAAAGCTGGTTTGTGAAATTACAATGTGAAATCTGGGTAAAATGCCATGAGGTGCATTTACCACTGTATTGGGAGGGAGTCAGGTATAGGGTGTGGAGTTGGATACTGCCTAAGAAGAGAAGCCATCCACACACTCCCACATTTTGGAGAAAGGACATTCCTGCTTAGTAAACCCCAGATTAGCCCCATGGGCATGTTTGTCCCCAGAGACACAGCTGAGGGCTTCTGAGTGGATTTCTATTCTTGAGATTAAAGTAACTTCAGACACTGAACATATTTATTGAGGGAAAAAGATGAAAGAAGAAACCATCAAACAGAAATCATCAATGAAAGACAAACAGGAAATGATGATAGAGTTCATAATTTAAAGTTCTTCTGCATGTAATCTGTTATCCTTAATCCCAAAATTACAACTTACTACTGGCATTCCATGTATAGAATATTGAGTTCAGTTAGCTGAACTAGTATCATCGGGATAAAAGAGAGTTTTGTGTGTATGTGTTTATGATTTTTTTGGTTCTTCCCTCAAAATCTCTGATACTGAACATATAAGGAAAATAGAATTTCAATTTTGAGTATTCTCCAGTTTTTAACTATTTCATAAACAACCCTGCTGGAAAAGGAAAAAGTCTGTGCTCCCAGTAGGAGGCAAGTTTATGCTCTACATTATTATTTAAGTAGAAGCCTGGCTGGCAGAAAAAAATGTAGGTGCAGAGAATAGTCATGTGATAATTTTAACAATGTAAACACCACCATTCCAGGCTACCATTCCACTGTAGCTTTGATATTGAATCAGTGTATAATAAATGACAATGATTTTGAAGAGAGCCATGGGCATACTAATTCATTTGGTGAAAATTATTGAGTAGCCAACTTTGTACTTTCTGATCAAAGAATACTGGAAGGAGGACAGAAGTAGCCCCTTTGTACCACAGATCAATAGATACATCATTAATATCATGAAGATTCACAGGTACAAAGTGAGTCAAACTTTATATGACCCAAACTCCTCTGACTACTCAGAATCCTCTACTACTTGCTCTTCAGTCTCCATACTTGTAGCAAGTCAATTTCATTATCGTTGTATTTGTACTTTCTTTTCAGGGATGTTTATCAATGTTGTTTTACGTGACAAAGTATGAGAAGGTTTCAGGAAAGTAAAGCCAGAAGATACAGTGCTGATGACCACAGAGTGCAACTTGTTGTATTTGTTAAAATTGCTCAAGTGAGCCTCTTGCTCTATAATAACGTGAAGTTGATTTTTTTCTTTTAAAGGAGATATCATTGGGACGCCTGAGTGGCTCAGTCGGTTAAGCGTCTGCCTTCGGCTCAGGTCATGATCCCAGGGTCCTGGGATTGAGTCCCACATCGGGCTCCTTGCTCAGCAGGGAGCCTGCTTCTCCCTCTGCCTGCCTCTGTCTCTCTCTCTGATAAATAAAAAAAAAATCTAAGTAAAAAAAAATAAAAATAAAGGAGATATCATTTTAGCTATATTAAAATATAGTCAATGACATCCTCTATGGTCCATTTCATACCACATTCTGCAATCTCTCCCCTACTCTTTACTCCCCAAAACATTTTAGAGGATTGTCCAGAATTCCCAGCCCATAAAAACTCTCATTTGAATATACAGACATTTTTTTCCTCAGGGATAAAAGGATATATAATGGGGAAAATAAATAGTGCTGGAAAAACTGGACAGCCACCTGTAATGAAACTGGACCACCATCTTACACCATACATACAAATAAGCTCAATGGATTCAGGGCCTAAATGTGAGACCTGAAACCATAAAACTCCTGAAGAGACAGTAGGCAGTAATTTCTTGGAACATCAGCTATAGCAATGTTTTTCTAAATATGTCTCCTAAGGCAAGAGAAACAAAAGCAAAAATAAACTATTGGGACTATATCAAAATAAAAAGCTTTTGCACAGCAAAGGAAATCCTCAACAAAACACAAAGGTAACCTACTGAATAGAAGATATTTGCAAATGACATACCTGATAAAGGGTTAATATCCAAAATATATAAAGAACTGCTGCAATTCAACACCAAAAAAAAATCAATGAAAAAATAGGCAGAGTAACTGAATAGGTATTTTTCCAAAGAAGACATAAAGATGGCCAATCAGATACATTTAAGGATACTCGACATCACTCATCATCAGGGAAGTGCAAATCAAAACCACAATGAGGTATCACCTCACACCTATCAGAATGGCTAGAATCAAAATACAAGAAATAGCAAGTGTTGGCAAGGATGTAGAGAAAAAGGAACCCTTGTGCACCGTTGGTGAGAATGTAAATTGGTACAGCCACTGTGGAAAACAGTATGGATGTTCCTCGAAAAATTACAAATAGAAGTGTCATATGATCCAGTAATTCCACAACTGGGTATTTACTCAAGGAAAACAAAAACAGTAATTCAAAAAGATGTAAACAGTTCTATGTTTATTGCAGCATTATTCACAATAGCCAAAATATGGAAAGCAGACTACCTGCCCATTGATAGATGGATTAAAAAGATGTGGTGTATATATACAGAATGGAATATTATTCAGCCATAAAAAATAATGAGATTTTTTGCCATTTACAACAACATGGATGGCCCTAGAGAGTATTATGCTAAGTGAAAATAAGTCAGAAGCTGAATTAATTTTAAATAAGCTATAGAGCTTGCTGTACCACAGCTGCATCTTATTTTATCTAATTACCGCCACCTTGCAAATACACACGCTCTCCCTCTCTCACACAGTACTGCATGGGCATGGCCATCTTTGTTTCATCCCAAATTCACCAATTCTATGAATATGTCCCTGTAGTTATTCAAGCAAATTAAGTTTCAAGGTTAGAAAGCTCTTCTATAAATGAGACAGGGTTTATCTTTCTCTCCGCTAAAGGTATGACACACACTCATTTCCTAAATAAAACATAAAAGTCCACCTCTTAAATGCATGGCTGAGTTTATAAGAAAGTAAGGAAAATCCTTATAATGACCTGGGAGTGCAAATCCAGATGGACAAGCAAAGTATCACCTGTCCTAGGGGCATCTGCTAATCTCAGACTAGATTTTTAACTTTAGCAGTATGCAGGCCACAAGAGAAAAGGACGAGGGACCTCCAAAAATGAGTTTTTGTAGTGGAGTTTCCTACATAAAGTGGACCCTAGGAAGGCCCGTCCTGAATTCATTTTTGCAGATAATAGAAAAAGAGGAAACACTCTCCAACTTATTTATGGAACTAGAATAACCTTGATAGCCAATTCAGACAAGTCAGATATGAAGTAAGAAAGTTATAGGTCATGCTCACTTATGTGTGTGGATTGAAATCACTAAAGACAATATTAAATAGCATCCAGTATTGTATAGAAGGATGGTATATCATGACCGAGTTAAGTTCATCCCAGGAATGCAAGTCTGATTTAACAGCAGGTAATCTATTTTATCCGAGTTGATTAAAAGAGAAAAAGTATATGACCATTTCAGCAGATTGTAAAAAATCATTCAGAAAGATTGAAAACCCATTAGTGATTTTTGAAAAAAAAAATCCTAATGAATTAGAAAGAAAAATGTCTTAACCTGAGGAATTTATATAACAAAAGCCTATAGGAAATATCATGCTATAGTAAAAAAAAAAAAAAAAAAATCACTTTAAAACCAGGAATGAGAAAACATCTGTTCTCACTACCTCTATCCAGCATTGTTTTAGAGATTCTAAACAGCACCACGAGAAAAGCAAAAGAAATAAAAGTTATAATGTTTGGACACAGAAAACCAAACTTTCATTCTTTGAAGATTATACAGTGGTCTAAATAGAAAACTAAAATTTCAAACAAATTATTAGTTTTAATAAGCCTGTTTAGAGAGAATATTGGATAAGTTTAGTATACAAAATTGCATTTCTCTATATTGTTAACAAAGAGAAATACAATTTAGGAAGAATTCACCATGTTAATAAGAGTGTAAGTACTATAGGAACACTCCAGTGGATATTTGTGCCAGTTTTGGAAAAATACAAAACTTGAGATATACCACATTTATGGATAGGATGGCCCAATGTAAAGATAATGAACTCTTAGTAAACTGATCTATAGGTTCAACATAGTTAAAATCTCAATAGGTTTTTAAATTTAATTGGAAAGGAGATCTAAAACATTTATGGAAGACAAAGGGAATAATAGCTAATGCAATTCTTTAAGAAAATAAGGCAGAGGCACTTATCCTATCAGATAAATAACTTATTTTTAAACTCTAGTAATTGAAACAGTAGTGTTGAGGAGAGCAAGGGAATTTCTAAAAATTCAGGATAGTTGCCTCTGGAGAAGTAGAATAAAACTGAGGAGAGTTGAATAATATTGGAAATATTTTTTTTGAACTGAGTAATAAATATGAGTGTTTATATCATATATATATCACTTACATTATTACGTAAATTATTTCATCCTAAAACAGCTTAAGTGACACATTAAAATAATTTTAATCCTAAAATAGACCTTTTACTGTTTTCTCTCAGCCTTCTTAAATCTTAGACCTGGGAGATATTAGAAGTGATGGTTCCTAATTCTGATTCATCAGAGTACTGAAGAATTTTTTAAAACATAGATGTCATTGTTCTCTGTAGATTTCTCTCTCTCTCTCTCTGTCGCTCTCTCTTTTGTTACAAAGGCATTCAGTTTATTCTCCTCAGTGCCCGTAGATCTCTTTAATCACAACCTTGCTAAATCAGATCTTGGGTCAGGAGAATATGCTAAAAGGGGTGATGATTGGTAGTGTAATACTCTTTTAAAAAACAAACACCTACTTCCATTTTTTTTTAAACTGTAGATTATGATGATGATCAGCCATTTAAGAGAACTATTAGTTTTCTCATTCCTCCTCTCCCGCCAAAGTAAGATTTTTTTTTCTACACTATCATACTAACAGTCAGAATGTCTCAGCTTGTATATTTCCATTGGTAAGGAACTCATTAAAGCAATTCTTCCAAGAACATTAGGTCCTCATTTTTCAACAGCATTAATGAGAAAGCAGTGAAATGCCTTTTGTATAGCTCTTAGCATTGTGCTTCATACCTGGCATACAGTGAAGGTTCTGTAGATACTGGCTGTTTCCATGTTTATTGTAGTTATAGTTATTGGTGATGATTTACTTTCTAATTGCCTGTTATTTCCACCAATTTGTCCTAGTTCTGATTTCTACAGTAATTGAAAACCAAGTACCCTTTTGTCTGCCATGGAACTTGTTCTTTAAACATTTAAAATGTCTTGTCATGTCACCTTTGAATTTTCCCTATGCTTTGCAAATTATCTGTAGTTCTTACTGTCAGAAACTCAGCTGAGCTGGGAGAGAGAGCCCAGCTGTCAGGTGCTCAGAACAGCCGATTACAATAGCAAGCCAAAAATGAAAGAGTTAAGCCTTTAATCACCTACTGTTAGGGTATAAGCAAGAGTCTAAACCCAGAGGAAGCACCAACTCCTAATCCATTTTCCCCATGGATTGGGGATAGAGGGCCAGGAGGATCAGTGCAGACATGTGAGTCCTTCTCACTATTTAGGGAACCCAGAACAAAGGGCTCCAGCAATTTTATTGACCCTGAGGTGGGTGTTTTAGGTGGGGAGGCAAGAGGGAGGGATTAGGAGTGGAAAAGTACTGGGTCAGAGTGGGGAGAAATGTCTTCCAGGGTTGCCTCTCCAGCCCCTATAGGGAGACCTAAAGAGCCACCTAAAGACCTCTGCCCAAGGTCTCAATTAAAGAGGCCTAGGAATGAAGGCACCAGAGCCAGGAATGAAAATACGTGAAAGAACATGTCCAGCCAGGTGGGTCTGTGCAGTCTGTGACTGCACCTCCCTCCAGAGCTACGCACCAGATCTGGTCGAGGAGGGCAGCTGATTTACCTCGATGAGGCCCTGCCATGTAGAGCCTTCATAATTGCTTATGGTCAAGCCTGAGAAATCACACATAGATTTCTAACCAGAAGCCAAGCTCCTGACTTGCAACCATGATCTGGCATACATACCCTTCACCTTTCTGTGCACACTCCTCAGAGTATGTTGTGAGGTGCAGCAACACAGGGAGACGGTATAATGCGGTATCCCCAAAATTGGGTCACCAGTGAGGAGACAAGTAATTAAATCAGTTGAAATTACAGCTGTGCTTCTGAGAATTTATGACTGGTGTAGGATTAAACTATGCATATCTAAGGATACACTTCTCTAGCAGAACTATTAAGTTCTTACTTTGATGAATTATGGTATAATTTAATTTTAGATCAAGAATTTACTATCATCTAAGGTAACAAAATATAAAGTCAAGGATACTGAAGTAGTAATGCATAACAAATTGGATTTGTAGTAAATGATCAATTTTTAAGAGTACCATTATTCCTGATGTTATACTCTTTACAAAATTTTTAAATATCACCTTTCTAAAAATATTTATAGATGGTGATTTTTCTGTTTTTTTTGTTTTGTTCTGTTTTTTGTCTTGGTCCTGTAATAGTATCTCTCCTTCTCTTTGCACTATTCATTTACCACCTACTTGCCCTGCCTAAATCAGTCTTCATAAGGTCCCTATCCCTCATCCTCTAATCACCTTAAATGCTCATTTACATGAATAGAAGTTAGTTTCATAGGAGCAAAAAAGAGTTTTTTCATTGGAAAAAATTATTCTGAACTCAGCTTTATCTTCTTTGAACAGTTCAGTGCAGCCTAGCATTCTTTTTTTCCACCCCAAGTATTTTTTTTTTTAAATTCTAGTTAATTAACATAGATGGTAAAATTGGTTTTAGGTGTAGAATTTAGTGATTTATCACTTTCGTATACCACCCAGTGCTCATCACAACAGGTGCCCTCCTTAATGCCCATCACCCATTTAGCCCATTCCCTGCCCACCCCCCTCCATCAGCAGTCCTAACAGAAAATGGTTAACAAATGAGAATATTGCCTCTGTTTAGACATTTAAATGGTTGACAGCTATTAAAGTATGGGCCATGAATCAATGCCCACAATATTTAAGGACTCTTATCACTTTGCTGCTTCTTCCTAAGGTAAAGCGGATCATCCTCACAGTTGGGCAGAAATGAGCAAGTGAAGGAAGTGACTGTCAGATACGATTCTGTCTAGATCAGACAATAAATTGTGTTAAAGGTATTTGTGGCACTTTTCAGCAAGTGTAATGTAAAAATGGGAACTTCATGGCGCTTCTAAGAGATGAAGTGAATATAAGGAGTCAACTCTTAGTGTGGTCAAACGATCACAATCTGGAAAATTACAACAAAGTGAAACTGCAAGGCAGGGGCTGTTGGCTTATGAAATTGCTCTGGCAAGAACACTATGAATGTCAGAAGTCTAGAATGTGGTGACCTCCAGTTATGTTTATAACTCCCAATATATAAAGCATTGTGCTGGGGTCGTTAAAATACAACCCACTTCCAGTGGGAAATAAAATTAAGGTCTCTGAAGTAGCAAGAATAACACGGGCCTTCAATGAAAGTTTTGACTAAAATTCTGCATTGCACAATCTCAGAGGAAGCATTCTCATACAATGCAGTGAGCCAATTTATGATAGCAGTGACACCTTGGGGGTGGTGATGATGGTGATGGTGATGATGAAGTATGAGAGAAGATGAAGGGCAGGAGTGGAGCAGGAAAGGGAAAAGGATTAGGGGAAGAAGAGAGGGGAAGAAATTATGGAAACAGAAATATGCTCCACTGGAATTCTATAATTGACCAAATATTTGAGGGAATGGTACCCCATTAAATTAATTGTCTAGATAACTGAGGTGCCCATTAAAGATACTTAAGTAATATTTTATTACAATAATTTTGATTAAGTTTCTTTCTACAAAGTAATACATACATTTCTGCCTTCTTAAAACATTCAGAACATATTTGTCTTTTCTTGAAATGGCTCAGGTCGTTATAATGAGTATCAATCCCTGATGTGGTCGTAAGGAAGATTGGCTTTGAAACAAGACTCTCTGGGTTTAAACTCAGCTCTGTAATTGTTAGTGGTATGCTTTTGAAGCAGATACTTAACATCCCTGTATTTCAGTATGCTGACTTCTAAAATGATAATAGGAGTTGCATCTCACAGATTTATTGTATGGATTAAATGAGTTAATGTGTGGAAAGCAGCTGCTTTGAATTCTAGTAGGGATGACAGATAATAATAAACACAACTAAACTATATAATGTATAAGATGGTCGTAAGAACTATGAAAATAGAAAAAAGTAGAGCAGGATGAAGGAGATTGGGAGTTCTGAAGTTGGGGTGAGGTTTGGGGGGAGAGTAGGGGCAGTATGTAGGTTGCAGTCTGCATCAGTGCAGTAGAGTGGTAAGGTTAAGTAAGTCTCATTGAGAAGAGGATATTTAAAAAATTATATATGATGGTTCTAAACTATACTATTTTTGAAATCTGGTGTATATTTTTTCAAAGAAAAAGTAAAATCACTTCTTGATTCTTGTGTATTATTTTTGTCTCCAATATATTTATGCTTACTGGTGTTTGTCTACACAGTCAACCCAAAATGAAGCAAGAACTCTTTGTGTGATTCAAGGTCTCTAAGAGAGAAGGAGATTCTTTATGCAAGGTAAATCCATGATTGATTAGGCAAGTCCCTGGACCTTGAACACCTTGCCCTTGTCTTCCTCATGGCTCAGGGCTCCCATGCTGAAAGCAAGTGTCCCTGGGATGCTGGACACTCGTCTTCAACCTTTGTCCTCAGCCCCTCTGCCTTGTCTCATTCCATTCTGAATGTTAGATGTATGGAGAAATAAGTGCCTGGGAAGGAATGGCTTCAGGGTTGAATTGGAGGTATAGTGGGGCAAATATCCCAGAAACAACTGGGAGCCCCAATTCTGTGCTTCAATTATAAACTCTCCTAAATGCTCCAGAGAGAGTGTGTGTAGAGTCTGGCACATGTTAATATGTTTGTTTTATTAAAAGTAGGTATAAGACATAGTGTTTCCTAACTACTTGACTAATATTTGAAACAATCTCCTGCTATTCAGTAGCTGTATTTATTTTGAATAAATTAACTTCTCTAAACCACTATTTCCTCTTCTATAAAATAGAGTAATTTCTACTTGACAAGTTATTGTATTATAAAGAATGCTTATAGTCTAGTGTACTACCTGACATATAGTTGATATTCAACAAATTGATGAAATATTTAATATCGTTTATTTTATTAAGCAAGAAAAACGAAACTATTTCTTTTTCATCTAGCAGGATAAGTGTTAATTTTTCATATCGGTGATTTGTTGAAAGTCATTTATATCTTGGTTCTTTAAATTAGTTTTGTCACTAATTAGATGATTAATGCTCTTATCTAACAATATCATGAATAAGGATTGTGTGGCATAAAATACTTATTTTTTTATAATGAAATGCAATGCTGTATCATAAATTTCTTCATGATGAGAAATTCAAACATTTATGGGACAAATCTTTTCCTTTTTAAACTACTTGATATAGCCTTATATATTTTGGCTATATGCAGTTCAGTGCTTTATAATTACACGTGTTCATACATCATCACATATCTCAGCAAGTTTATATGTATCTTCAAGGCCAAGAATAAACTTATTATATGTCCTCCATTTTAGAAACTGTGAAGTGTCTAATATTTTACCCTACTTACTAGCTGACAAGATGGCCTACCACATTTTCATAGATGCTGGCAGAAGACTTGAGACCACACTAGGTCAGAGACAGGATGCTGTTACTCAAGATACAGCAGGTGGTATGAGCTTTATGTCTGCATCCGTTCCCATTGTCTGTTAGGCCCCAGGTGGACAATGTAAAGGTGGACCTGGGAAGATGCAAGGTACACAGTGGATTTGCATCAGTTTTTGAGCTCAGGAAACCCCAATCTCTAAAAAGCAAACCAGCTCAAATTTTGCCCCAGAGGGAGACATTATATTTACTTTACTGGCCAGCACATGGATCTGTCCTTTATTCCAGAGGAGGACACTATCTCTGTGTGTACTCTTTGTACGTCTGTGAAGAGTTAGTCTAGAACAAAAGTTAGTGCCTCCACTCACAAGGTGTACAGAAAAGCAAGAGACCCATGAAGAATTGTCTTTCAACGCTGCATGGCGGTTAGTAGTCTAGATATATATTAGGAGCTCAGTAAATGTTAAAGTGAATTAATTTGGCTAGACAATCATGAAGCCATTGCTGTAAATTACATGACTATTTATGTGTATTCTATACTGACTTCCTGTTCAGTTGAGTTTCTGAGGAAGATATTAAGAACTGAATCATTTGTACAAAGATGATAAAAATACTAAGGGTCCATATCAACCAAATATAGAGATGAATGGGAACAGAGGAGTTCAGGTAGTGAAGTGACAAATTATAGGAGTTTCTTACTGGGAATATTAGCAAGAGTTGTGATTAGTGATATATTAGTAAATGTCTTACAACTGGCTCTCCATTAAAAATAACAACAAAAGGGCGCCTGGGTGGCTCAGTTGGTTAAGCAACTGCCTTCGGCTCAGGTCATGATCCCCGAGTCCTGGGATCGAGTCCCACATCGGGCTCCCCCTTCTCTGTGGGGAGCCTGCTTCTCCCTCTGCCTGCCACCCCCCCCCCGCTTGTGCTCATTCTCTCTCTCTGTCAAATAAATAAATAAAATCTTTTAAAAAAATAAATAAAATTAAAATAAAAATAACAAAAAACCCCAGAACTAATTTGTAGTGTTTGCCTATTTTCCTGGTCTAAGTTACTCTCTCATGGCCAATTTCAAGCTATGAATGTGACATCTCTGAATATGGAATTCAGGAAAGATGTGCACAATCTGCTCTCCAGAATCATGAGACTATCTATGGTGCACCACTACTTACATTGGACAAAATGGAAGTAATAGTACCAAACACCCGTTTCCCCAATTTCCACTGTTTGTATTAGTTTTCTCTCTACTACTTAGTAGAGAGAGAGGGTAAAAAGTGTAATGATAGTGAGACTTCTTGGGATATGCCATATTTGACATAACTAGTCTTAGATGCTTTTACTAGAGAAAATAAAAGGGAATGAGTTTGCATGACAACTGCCTAGCCTTGAAGCAAGCAGGACTCAGGTCCGGATGCAGCCTTAGCTCCCATCCCCTATAACACTGTTATGAACAGTGGCAAAATTCTGTTCTTCCCTCATACATTATCCCCAGGTTATAAGTTAAGAGCCAGTTGATTACTTCTCACTGGCTTAGTCTTATGACCCATTTATTTTATATGGGGTCCTAAATGTCATTGGCTTAAATGCTTTAGCTTGCATAGGGAGCCAAAATGACCAACTTAGGATAACAGGAACTAATATATTCTGTGACTAGCACTTGGTAACTCGTAGAAGGTTGCTACCTTTGTTCTGTTATATAGCTTGCATTTTATAAACAAACTTGACATGTATTCTCTTTTCCTCATTTCCCATGATGAAATAATCACAATAAGGTGTAAGTAGCTAAGCTATCACTGTGCCAAAGAGCAGAGGAGAGCTCCACATGGTGGACAAATGCCTGGCAGGCGTGCACCCAAAGGAAAAATTCAGGTAGATCTTTGTATCATTTTTGTATTAATGACCATATCAGAAACATGCCCGTTTTCAAGTAACTATACTTATACACCAATGGCCAGAAGATTCTTGCCCAAATCCAGACAATCATGCAGTTATCAAAAGCCAAGTCTAATATCACCATGCATTGAGAAACTGCTGATTATCCACATAAGGTGCTCCTCATAGCAGTCGAACAGAATATGCAAGGTCTTTCCTCTTTCTGCTTCCCAATCAGCACAGTCAAATCCCCAAAATCTGCCTAGTTTGGTTCCTTCCCCCTCCCTTCCATTCTAATTAGATTTATGTTTGTTTGTTTTAAATACTGTGTTTAAAAAAAATGTTTCTAGAAAACTGGTTTGACGGTCTGCTAGCAGAGTTGATTACACATAAAGCTAAACATAGATGGATTTGTCTTTTTTTTTATTAGGTTAATCACCATCCGTTACATCATTAGTTTTTGATGTAGTGTTCCATGATTCTTTGTTTGCGTATAACACCCAGTGCTCCATGCAGTATGTGCCCTCTTTAATACCCATCACCAGGCTAACCCATCCCCCCAACCCCCTCCCCTCTAGAACCCTCAGTTTGTTTGTCTAAACAACTGTAATTACCTTTTGGTTGGGTGTGTGTGTTTTTCAAGCTCCATTTCAATGCCAGTAACTGTACCTGAAATTGCAAGGCATGTTCATTAGGAACAAACAATACTTATTCTCTGTTTAACCCCTGATTGCATTGAGTCGGCAAAATGTTCCTATGTTAAGAACAGTAAGAACAACATTTTGTATTACACAAATGATGAATTGATTTGTTCTTCAATTTTCAGAGACGCATACCTGTTAGAATGATCATCTTTGTTCCAAATCCTAAGGCAGATGAAAAATCTAGAACAATTTTAAAATTCCTAATTACTCAAAATTCTAATTGTGTATGTTTATTTGCCTTTGCAAGGAGTGCCTAAAAAATAACTGAAAGGAGTTCTTCCAATCATTAATTTTCCTTTTATTTACTAAGGAATATGTTTACCAATACTAATAAATGTCAAGTCCTACACTAAATACTGGAGATTAAAAATAAATTGTATATAGTTCCTACTTTGAGGATTCCATAATGTAGGGGAAAGTCAGATAGATGGGCAAGTAATTATAATGTGCATTATAAATAAAATAAATTGAGTGTGTTGGTAGCATGGTCAAATTGGTCCTAGGCTATTCAATAAAGTTATTTAAGATCAGGAAGTTGAGTTAAAAACTTTGTAAGCTTCTGATCACTTGTACAACCCTGGGCAGTCACTCCTCTGTGTATCCTCATGGGTTGCAGAGAAATGATTTGCAGCAGATGGACAGATAAGAGAAGCCACTTCTTAACTTGCCCAGCATAACTGGTAGTTGTGCTTAAAATTTTCAGAGGTATGAAAATGTTCTCTAGTTCAATGGTATCAGAAGTCTGCCTGTCATAGGACTTGAGTTCATCCATCCAGGGAATCAGAGCACAGACAGGATTGCTGAGTGAAAGAAGTAATGGACTAGGAATCAGTGGTCAGAGAAACATTTCCTTAAAAAAATATAATTGCTATTACAATATTATATTCTATCCCTGCTTGTTTGACTCAGTTGGAATCCCTTCAACACTTACCCCCTTAGTTGGCGATTCATCAAAACAGTACCTGGTACATATTTATTGTTTTTCTAATATTAGATTTTAATTCTACTTTAAAAATTCCACAAATTCCTGAAAATAACAGGACAACCATGGGATAACATACAACCAGGGCTTGACTCAGTTGTTCTGTGACTGGGGTACTTCCCAGGATGCACATAGCATGAGTTTTCTTCTTTCTCCTTCATTCTTTATCCTTTGAGGTGAGTGGGGTTTCAAGGCGTTTCTTGGTACTGCCTATCAAAGCTTGACCCCTGGGTTGAATGTGTCTTTATTCTCAGCTAAAGTCTGGGTCATGCTTTGTGTTTCTGTTAGCATTGTAGAGGGAAACGGTAAAAAAAAAAAAAAATACACAGAAAATATTGTCTAATAATAAGAGGGGCCTGGGCTATGAGGGGCAAACACCAAATAACATTAGTCTCTGCCATCAAGGACTACTATTTTCATTAGTGATAGGAGAAGGATTGTGAAACAGTTCACAGGATTAACTATGCAGCCTATGTATAAAGAACAGTATAATTAAAAGGAATCTAAGATTTCAGCTTTGATAAATGTTAACTTCTTTGCTATTGGATATTTGATTCTATGTAATGGCATTTAAGTAAAACATATTAAGCTGGTCTTTCATTAACTTATGAATGACTAGCTTAGAAACTATATATAAATGGATGCAGAGAATTTCCAGAGAGAGATTACTAAGAAAATTAGCTTCAAAACAAGGAGCATTAATACACATGATGTCATATTTGCAACAGCTTTCAGCCACAGAAGCATGGTTTAGGAGTTTAAAAACTAACACTCTAAATTGAGACCCTTTGTAGCATGAATTTTAATTAAATGGAAAATTTTATCCAACAATAATGGGTGCTGAACTATGAGAAAGTTTGGGGCTGAATTTTTTATTTTCTGTCCTGTAGCCTGTCATAACGTATGAGGTTAATTTAGCTGCAGACAATGTTATGGAAGAAGAAAGGTTTTTGTTACAGGGAATTGCAAGCCCCAGGAAAGGCTATATTGTCCACTTGATAAACAATCTGTTAAGGAAATGAGCCCTAGAAGGTACACACTGTAATTCAGTTGTTAGAAGTTAGTCCCCAACACCTGACATTGTTCCCTCAATCCTAACATTGAGAAAACCTTCAGGGGAATGTTTTAAGGGCTGCGTTTTACATTTTCACTTCTGCAACTCATTGTAATAAAACCTAGGACCATTTGGTTGTTTTTGCTATGAAAAAAATATTTTTGATCACTGGAAGTACAAAATGTCACACCAGGATAGTAAATCCTTCACATCCCCTTTATCTCTTTAAAAAGTTAAAAATGGCATTAGCTTAAAAAAATAATGTAAAGTTAAATAATGAGGTAGTCAGCACTTCTGAAACCTTGTTTCAAAGGAACAAGGGTTTGAAAGAAAGAGCCTGCTTAAAGTGTTAAAAAGCATTATGGAGCATTAAGAGGTCAAATGCCTAGGAAAGGAGAAAGTAATTTAGTGGAATAAAAAGGCTGTCCTTGATAATGTGGCCATTTGCACTTTAAAATATAATAGTGGTTTGAATTGGGAATTCTACCAGAGTTCATAAAGCGGAATGAAGGGGTTGAAAAAGAAAACGGTGAAACCACTTCAGTCAAGACCCTGGTTAAGGAGCCCATTAAAGAACCTAGGGTTACTTAAACAATCTTTTTAGACCATCTGTCTCCTTTACCCGTCCTCTAATCCATCATGAGCAGCACTGCCAGACTGGTCTTCTTCCAGCATCCTTTGGTCAAGTTAGTCTCATGGGCATGAACTACAGGAAGGTGGAAGCAGCAGTTTGTTCAAGATGAATGGAAGACGGGAAAGAATGGAGATGGGGAGATTGGTCATCACAAAGTCCATGAGAAGAATTCCCAGCCTAACAATCAGACTTATGACCAAATTGTGGTGATCCAAATCTAAAGGAAGGTACAATTGAGAAGAGGATGTGAGGATGACAGGAGAGAAATAGAGATGAGAAAGAAGATGCACAAATCTTGATGCCTCTTGGATATTAGAAGCAGAGAAGGAAGGATTGCAGTGATGATCTGGAGCCCCGAGTATTTCTGGCTTGCTGCCAGTCAGCTGGGTATCTCATACAAGCATTTACAGTCTTTGCAGCTCAGTTTCGATATCCTTAAAATACAAGAATGTGGGAACATGTCATTTCTTAGGTCGCTTGAATCTTACATCTTGGATTAGCTGTTATTTAGGATTTTAAACCTCTGCGACTGGCCAAATGATAGTATTAAAAACAGTGAAATCAGAAAGAGACATGAAAAAAATATTTGCAGAGAAAATAATTGTTCCTATAATGGATGTCTAGGCTTAAAAATGCTGACAGGTTTGTGGAAATACTCGAGAACATTTAAAAACGATTTATTGATACCCACTGTGTTCCAGGCACTCAGTAGAATAAACATGCCTCTTGCCTACTTCAGTGGAATCACTTTGTGTACAAATTTACTGCCTGAATTAGAGAAAGAGCAAAAGAGGGAAAGCAAGCCAGTGAAAGAAAAAGCGCTTAAAAATGACAGGCAATTCAACATGCCAGTTCACTGTTTTATTAATACATGCCAGAGAGGGCGAGAGATGGAAGATATGAATATTCTGTACCCTGTTTAAGTCTCATTTTCCCCTTCTCAGATGTTAACAGTATTGTCCCAGGGTACAAAATTGTATATATTTGTCATACAACCATGTCCTCTAAACTCAAGCCAGTTATTTCCTCTCTTGCTCAACCAAAGAATTCGTGATCACTCCAAGGCAAGAGGAAATATGGCTGCAGTGGTTTTATGGAGAGAGAGCATGTGGGGGTGTCTAACATAGTTTCTGCCAAAGAGTCCATCAAGGGTAGTTTGGAGGACTCTATGTGATTTCCAATAAAGACAAACATTCTACTTTATGACCACAGTTAAGAGAATCCAGGAGATAAGAGAATATGGAGGAGTCTGGAATAATTAGTACTGAGGAGGAGCTTTATGCTTTGAGTTTTATTTCCATTTTGAGACAAGGCTTATAAAGTTGAGAAGGTAAAAGCAGTGTTTTTCAAAGATTAGAATTAACAGGAAAAAAATGAACTTGGTTGGGGCATCTGTGAGACCCTTGTCTGACAGGAAGCTAAATAGCTGGGGCCAGGATTGTAGATAAGCGTGAAACAAGGAATAATCTCAGCCAACATGCATCATCATCAGAGCTGAGGTGCTAAGCAGAACGAGATTGGCAGAGGCAAGAAGTCTAGACCAAAAACTGAGTCCAAAGAGAAAGTTAATAGAGCTCAGAGTACAGCGTAGAGTATAATCACAACTTTGGCTTTCTGCCCTTCTTTTTCTTTAATTCTTCAAGTAGATAGCTACCTATAATTTCCTGTCTACAGAAACTGCTACAAATCTATTCTTTAGTTTGGAGGAATATAAATAGCCCCAGGGCAGCAGTGAGGCAGGATATATTTGATCAACTTCAATAATGTCCCTGCCTACACAAGTCTATAATAAATTAATTACTACCAATAATATATCACCTACCTAAATATATTATCTCAGTTCTCCCCAAAATGCTACAGGGACAGTCAGTATTCCATTTTCCATATAAGATAACTGAGATCATAAAGGTTAAGAAGTATTTACTGGTCTAGTAACAAGGCTCTTCTTCCGGTGACAAAGCCCTTGCCTGCTAACTCACTTCAGTGTGAGGTCATTGACTTTCTCCCTGGTCCTCAGGCTTTGGTCTTGCTCTTTCCAGGTACTGTTTCAAAGATAAGAATCTTCATTTTTTATTTTATTTATTTTTTATTTTTTTATTTTTTTTTAAGATTTTATTTATTTGACAGAGAGACAGCAAGAGAGGAACACAGGCAGGGGGAGAGGGAGAGGGAGAAGCAGGCTTCCCGCCGAGCAGGGAGCCCGATGCGGGGCTCGATCCCAGGACCCTGGGACCATGACCTGAGCCGAAGGCAGACGCTTAACGACTGAGCCACTCAGCCACACACACAAAATAGAATATCATCTAGGCCTAAAAAAGAATGAAATCTCACCATTTGCAACAACATGGGTGGAGCTAGAGAGGACAATAAGTGAAATCAGCCAGTCAAAGAAAGATACCATATGATCTAACAGGTGGAATTTAAGAAACTAAACAAACAGAGAAAAAATAAAAGGGGCGGGGGGGAGACAAGCCAAAAACAACCGGAGTCCTAGTTAGAGAGAACAAACTGTGGTTACCAGAGAGGAGGTGGGTGGGGGGGATGGGTGAAATAGGTGAAGGTAATTAAGAGTGCATTTATCATAATAAGCACTGAATAATGTATGGAATTCGAATTACTGTATTGTACACCTGAAACTAATATAACACTGTACGTTAACTACACTGGAATTAAAATTTTAAATAAAAGCATTTCTGGGCGCCTGGGTCGCTCAGTTGGTTAAGCCACTGCCTTCGGCTCAGGTCATGATCCTGGAGTCCCGGGATCGAGTCCCGCATCGGGCTCCCTGCTCGGCGGGGGGTCTGCTTCTCCCTCTGACCCTCCCCCTTCTCGTGCTCTCTCTCTCTATCTCATTCTCTCTCTCAAATAAGTAAATAAAATCTTTAAAAAAAAAAAATTTCTGCTACAGTTCAACTAAAAAGCATGCTATCCTCTGTTAGTAACAAATATTTGCTTTGACTGCACACAGCTGCTGATAAGCCCATCTAAGGCCTGGAGTCATGATTTCCCCTCCCCTCCTCTGCTCATTACCCAGCTCCTCCCACTGTGAATCCCTGAGGGTGAGCTCATAGAGAAGTGCAGCTAATTGAGATGGGGAGGAGGTACCTTAAAAGTTACATTCAAATTTTATTTAAGAGAGGTAAGTGTGAGCCTGTGCCACCAAGGAGGCCAGGACCAGTAGAGGAAATAATGGAGAAAACAGACAAGGGAGGGAATAGTGTGAGGTCTCTGGGGGTCTACAGAGGCATCCGGGAGAGCTGGAACAAGAACGTAGAGGGAGAACTCAGAGGAGAGGAGACGGGAGGGGCGGTCGTATCTTGCTGGGATGGAAAGGGATTTGTCCTCTACCTTGGAAGCAATAAGGGATGTTGCATATGAAAAAAATATCTTTAGATTTGTATTCTGGAAAAGAACTGTTGGCAATTAAAAAAAAAAAAAAATGAGCGGGCCAAAAAGAAAATCTAAGAGATGAGCTAAAATAGTAAGGCCTGGAATATAGCACTATCTGTGTGGGGGTTCAGGAGGGAGATGCCAAAAGTACTATATTTTATCAATTCTACAACATACATTTTTATGCATTATAAAATATCAAGATGCATCCAATCGATGGAATCTTAAAAACATTGGTAACCAAGCAGCAATTACAAGAGTTTCATTGTCTGTACATTTATAAACTTAGCTAAAAGTGTCCTGGGAAAGTGTTGTAATTTTGTTGTTATTGCTGATGGTATGGGCTGGATAATTGCATTTTCTTAATGTTTTAGTCCAGAGAAAAATTAGGATGATTTGAGGAAGAATAAGAGACCTATCTCCTTTGAAGCTGTCGGTGAGATTGAGAGCCTACCAACATCAGTATCTGCAGCAGAGCTGCCCACTTCTTGGAATAAAAGGAACAATAATGAAGTGCAATTTTATAAAATGCTACATTACCATTGCTCTTGATGGCTTAAAAGACCATAATTTGGACAAAGACCAAGACATTGACAATTCTGTGTTGAAGAGTAATTCTAAAAAGCTGGACTCTGAATGAGAAACTTAAGGAATAACAATTTATTTTGTTTACATTTTTATTTTCATGTATTGAAAAATGATTGAAAGTATGACACATCTATGCCATAGATGAAGTCAGTTTAAGAGGGGGTCCTTTGAATAAATACACAATTTAAATTCTACTTGCTAAGAAGGCACAGTGTCAGAGATTAATTTGATTTTCCCCCTAACACATAAATATATAATGCTATATCTTATGACAGATGGTGTGTTGATTGTGATGAAATATAGAATAAAAAAATCTTTAGGAATTGGTGATTAATTGGATGTGGGGAGTGAATTATCCAATTACGCAGACACAAATAACTCAGTGTTGACAATAATAAAAAGGTGAAAAAAGAATATTCTGAATAACGTATCCTAATAAGGTGCAGGTGAATAATTAAAGTTTATAATGTTCATCAGGAAAATTGTTAAAATGTATGTAAAATATATGACATTAAGCAAAACCAAAATAAATTACTGTATGTTTACCATTAAGTAACTAAATAAATACAAAGAAATGTTTTTTAAAAGTCTGAAAGAAGACAGCTGTATTACAGGAGAGGGACTTAGAATGATTCATTATTAATCTTTTACATTGCCTTAGTGTTCCATAATGCTAAAAAAGATTAATTACATAGCCCTGCTCAATAATTGTCTTGGAAACACAGAAATAAACAAACACTGTGATCTAGTTTTTTTAGGCTTATAGTCTTCAATTAATTTAACAACTCCTTTGCATATAAACAGAGTCTACTAATTTTCTGATTTCTAATGGATATTAGGTAGTCTATGAATATTGCCAATTAACCATCAACCGCCCACGTATGGAAACAGCATATCTTTATCCCTTAATCAGAAAGTACTACCTTTGGAAAATCTGTTTGATAGTTTCTACATGATACTCTTGGTGCCTTCTCAGAGTTCTTTTGCAATCAATATATATTCAGTATATTATCAGATAATTATTAATATATATTAAAATCAGCTCTTACTCCTACCTTAGACATCAGATTGTTTAACAATTACAGAATATATATCCTTTAGATAATGTGTATTGTGTTCTGTAACAAGATGGTTAACTGAATCTGAGTCAAAGTATACAGCAATATACTCTCATATCTCCAATTTTATTAAACTCAGTAAACTCCTTTTAATTATGCAAAGAACTAAGAAATAAAACTATGAAAAATATGAACTATGTAATATAAAACAAATAATGAATTAGAAGACATCACAATTTATGAAATTTTATCTTTTGTCATTTTAAAAATTTTATCGTTTATTTTTATTTTTTTAAAGATTTTATTTATTTATTTGACAGAGGGAGACACAGCGAGAGCAGGAACACAAGCAGGGTGAGTGGGAGAGGGAGAAGCAGGCTTCCTGCTGAGCAGGGAGCCCAATGTGGGCTTGATCCCAGGACCCTGGGATCATGACCTGAGCCGAAGGCAGACGCTTAACTGACTGAGCCACCCAGGCGCCCCTATTTATTTATTTTAAATAGGCTCCATGCCCAGCATGGAGCCAAACATGGGACTTGAACTCACAGCCCTGAGATCAAGAGTCAGATGCTTAACTGACTGAGCCACTGAGGCACCCCCATTGTGTCAATTTTATGTGATGATTGACTTTCCAGATATTTCCATAGATCTGATGTTTTCATCCCATTTGTAATGCCTACAACATAGAAGATTCATTTTTCTTAGGGAGAACTCTTAAATAGTTGAAGAGGGGCTGTTTGGGGAGGATTGGGACTATTTTATACAGTGATACAGCATTTCTGATATGAAGATAATACTGTCTTGGAATACAGTGAAAGCATTTCCAAATAATGGTAACAACTCTAGACCAACTGGAATAGATATTTTATATCTTCCAAAAAAAGGAAAAATGTATGTATGTGTGCATGTGTGTATATATATGTATAAGGAACATGGGGTTTCGGAGTTTCTTGTCTGCTATTGCCTGTCTTGATGACTCTCCCTGAGCTCTTCATCATTGAGCCTAGCTAGTTTCTTCTAGATTTTAACTGATCTCCCTGAACTTGATCTTGCCTAGAAAGTCAATGATTTATTTATATATTGATACTTCTGGTCTTCACCATTTTTAATTTTTTTTTTAAGATTTTATTTATTTATTTGAGAGAGAGAAAGTGAGTGAGAAGAGAGAGCATGAGAATGGGGAGGGTCAGAGGGAGAAGCATACTTCCTCCCGAGCAGGGAGCCCGACGCGGGAATCGATCCCAGGACCCGGGGACCATGACCTGAGCTGAAGGCAGTGGCTTAACCAACTGAGCCACCCAGGCGCCCCTTCACCATTTTTAATTTAATCTCTCCCAGATGTCTCTTGGTTAGGAACACTTTCAATAAATATTACAAAAATTTTTTACATCTGTTATAGACCTTTATAGTATTTACCAAGTGCTTCTCCACTCTTGAGGTAAGGCCATTAGGGAAACCTTTCTTTTCTAAGACTCAGATTTGCAATAAAAGTTTTGCTATTACTTGCTGAATAAGCAAATGAAAGCACATGTTTATACGTAGTAATAATGGAAAGCTAAAACTATAAGGAAACACAATGTGATTTTTAAGGCTGTAAAACCTTAAAAGCATTTTTAAGGCTGTAAAGATTAAGCGAACATTTTTATTGCATTGCAGTTTTACAAATGACAAAATATGGGTTTGATGAAATTAATGACAAACTCGGGACAGATAAATTTTGGATCCATGTCTTCTAACTTGGGCTCATTATTCTATAATGCTCAGGTTTGGCCTGGGTCCTTGGCCTTCTCTGTTCTGATGAGACAAGCAAAGGAATAAAGTGTAAGACCCAAGAAAATGTGTGTGTAACTGATTCCTGAATTTGTGTGTATATGCTCAAAATTTTAGGTGTTCTTTTTTTTTTTTTTAAAGATTTTATTTATTTATTTGAGAGAGAGAGAATGAGAGAGACAGAGAGCACATGAGAGAGGGGAGGGTCAGAGGGAGAAGCAGACTCCCTGCCGAGCAGGGAGCCCGATGCGGGACTCGATCCAGGGACTCCAGGATCATGACCTGAGCCGAAGGCAGTCGCTTAACCAACTGAGCCACCCAGGTGCCCAATTTTAGGTGTTCTTAAGAATTTGAATTAAGTTCTGTCCGAAGGAAAACAAAGAAGTCATTAGTGAGAGAAAGAAAACACACCACCCATCTATATGTTACATTTTGTAGTTTATAAATCGCTTTATCAACCATTATAACAATTGGATGTGTTTCTTTAGTTATTAAAGTCACATTATTTAGCAGTCAGAACATTTCAAAACACTTGAAGGCAGCTAGTTAGTATGACTGCCATGTAATGTGGTGGAGAGACATTTATTACACTTTATGTCATTAAGTCTCTTCACAAGGGGTAGAAAATAAAAACCACTTGGAATCAGAGCCTTATATTGAAGCAAATGTAACTCAAAAGATCCTTCTAGAAACCCACTTCCATAACCCTTTTCCCATGAATGTAATGTTTGGGATGTGGCAGAGTCAAGCATGAACTGGTAGGGAGAACGGAAGAATATGGAGAGAGAATAGGAGGGAAGCAAGAAGTTACACTGTTGGAGTAGTTGGTTCACATTCTGAAGATGGGTGTTGAAAAGAAGAGTTCTTTGCCCCTTTCCCCTACTTGATGTTGCCATTTCTTGCAGTTCATAAGAGAGTACTGCTAATGATTGTTTTTTGTGATCTCAATCTTGGTATTTGTCATTGTGACTACCACAGTCATTGGCCTAGAGAATGTCAGTTGGCATTATTCTGGGCAATGATGGAAACTGTATGAACTCTTGTAGAGTCAGTGGTGGACAGGATCTCAAGTGTCATCTGCCCCACACATATTGCCACCCATATATCTTCCCTCCTGTTGTTTCTCCTTCTGCTGTTCTTTCTTTCATCTGTCTTGATTTCTGCCCCACTGTCACTCTTTTCCTGTGTTCTATGATCTAACCTAAAGATAACTTTTTGTTGAAATTCATAAACTTAAGTATGATTCGTTCAACATTGACATCCTTCTTACTCATGTGCCATGGTTTTAATATTTCACATTTATTACTGGATTTGATCTTTACTTTCAAACATACAAGTTATAACATTACTATTTATTATCATTCTATCCTTATTAATATTTTACTTCTATTATTTCACATGAGTTATATGATAATGAATTCAAAATCATCGAGCTAGTGATTGATGCAACTAGAAGTATTAGAGTTAAGACCATGGCTACTAAGAAAAATTCAATAATGCAAAACTCTCCCTTTATTAAACGAAGCAGCAGGAGCAAAGGGGCCATCTCTGCGTCAGAGAAAAACTGGACTGTGAGATGCTGATAACATATTTTCGGCTGTTGTGGCCTGTTCCAGTAGCCGAGGTGCCTACCTAATACCCCGACCTTTCAATTGTGTGTTCCTGGTGAAAAAAGTTGACTTTAAGCTAGAGTTAAGCAGGAGTTCTGTAGGTCAAGTGAGCATAGGCAAAGCTGTCATCAGTGACTTGAACACATTTTTGGTTGTATAAAATTACTAGCTTAGATGCAGCAAAAATCAAATTCAATGTATTAAACTCATTTTAATAAAAATGAATATATTTTAAGATTATTTTAAATTGCAAAACTGGCAATGCTTAGTAGAAAAACATTGACTATTACCAAATTTATAACGTAGCGAGAATCTTCCCTTTTTCTTCCACCCAGTATCACTCGGCAAACGTAACTCTAGTTATCAATTTAATGAATATCTTTCTAGATATTTTCTGTACATGTATAAACACAAAAACATGGTATAATATTAAACTTACTAATATGCAAACTTGCTTTTTTCACTTAACATACTGTATTTTTCATTTATACACATATATATTTAACTCATTCACCTTATTATGTCCTTCTCATTGATTAATATAATTCATTCAATAAATACTTAGGTTACCCAACTTTTATTGCTATTATAAAAAGAAATGTCACAGTGAATATTCTTGTACAACAAATTAATTTAATCTCTTGTTGGCATTTTTCCATGGGATAAATTCAGGTAAGTGAAAATTCTGGTATAAGGGTTATCACAAATATTTTACATGCAGCTATGGCTCTTTGAGATACCGCTTTGGGGTTTAATCTGTGAAGATGTAACACATTAAAAAAGAATGATAGTTTTACAAATACAGGTAATTGTTTTACCATTGAGGACCAAACTTACACCTTACACTGACCATGGTTTTGATTCTGTTTCTTCCTGGAGACACAAAGTTTCATATAACTAACAATTTTTTTTTTAATCTTTGTGATATTGACAGAAAAACTGTGTGTCAAATCAAGCCAGGCATATTTTAAAGTTTCAATGTATATAGAACTATCCAAGAATACAAGTGATCACTTTGGTAGATAGAGTCTTTCTCCTTCTCCCTGGGTGAAGTCTTAGAGGCTTGGATCGTTCTTGTTTTGTGAACCAGTTGAAAAGCATGGTATACATTTCATCTTTTTTCACAGCCTTTTTACCATGAACAGGGGATTTTTTTCCTTAAAGGAAGTCCGGTTCCCATTGAAATCATTCCTGTTTTTCCTTTCAGGGCTGGGCGAGGACTTTATGGCATTGACAGTATGCCAGATCTCCGCAGGAGAAAAACTTTGCCTATTGTACGAGATGTGGTAAGCCACACCTGTTGAATTCTCTTTGATTGCATGTGTCCCTGTTTTCTTCATTAGCTGTCATTTTGGCCTTCTCATTAAGTGCCTTGCCTGTATTTCATAGAATAAAATATATAAGACGCTGGATTCTACCAAGTATTGCATTTATCATTTCTTTAAAATCTTTTAGGTGATGAAAGAACGCTAATCTTCATTTCTTTAAAATCTTTTAGGTGATGAAAGAACGCTAATCTTTTGACAGCTTTTTTTTTTTTTTTAAGCTTTCCTTCTCCCCCCCCCCCCCCCAGTGTGGGGCTTGAACTTATGACCCCAAGATCAAGAGTTGCATGCTTTACCTACGGAGCCAGACAGACACCACTTGACAGATTTTTATATTGGTTGAAATTACAAACTGAGTTAAAATGGCACTATAATTGAGCAAAAAGTCACACAGCATGCCAAGTGAGCTGCTTCAGCTGGGCTTTGATATATACAATGTTGCAAATAACCACACGTTTAAAGCACACTTTGAGTCTTGATTTGAACTTCCTCCCCTTAACCCAATGAATTTTTCTACTTTAAAAAGCAGCAGATAATATTAACCAATTCTTTATTTTATTAAGATCTAGTCACGTTAATAAGTGATTCCACTATCTGAGGAAATCTATGGCCCCCAAGTTATTAAAACCTTTAAGAAGCCTGAACATAACTTTCAATAACTCAGACTCTCTTATAACAAAATATGCTGGGGACCACCTGAAGATGCAAAGAATTGATAATGGCGTGCATTAGATTCTAAAACAAATAGCCTACCAGCATGTTTTATATTATCTCAATTGTCTCCACATTTTTTTATGGAAGCATATTCTTAGTAGTTTATGACCTAAAAATATGTTTTATCCAAGGGAAATAGAAATTTCCCTTTTTGCAACAATGTACACAATTTCTCATAATCAGCAATTTTTAATTTTACTATGAAAGCCATCATCTGAAAACCATCACTTTGGCTTTAAATTAGGAAAGATAAAACCTTGATTGGAAGGATGTTGTACTGAAAAGTATGATGTGTCTGTACAGCTCATATTTCTGCCATTATAGTGTGGACATTATTTTAAAGTGTTAAGTTTATTTTAACATCATTATACTCTCTGCTCACATTTCTTATTTCTAATTATTTACGCTTTGTTTCCTCTGACACTTGGAATCTTCAGGCTATGGTAAGTGATTTTCAATTTAATATTTTCCATACTTCTTAATATACACTGCAATTATTCTTGAGATAAAAGAGGGCAAGATGGGGAAATAAAAAGAGACACAGGAATAAGAAATTTAAGTTCTCCAAGAAAGCCTCTAGTTCAATTCTGAAAGATAAACCAAATTATATATATGACAGGTGTCAATATAGACTAAACTAGAATAAAGACATAATTTTAAGGATAATAGTTGTCAGAGTTGGAAGATCATCTTGGGTAAGTCCTTGGAGGTAAGCCCTCTATAGTTTATACAGTAGGGGTGGAGATGGGTGGACAGTGACTTCCTCACCCAGCATTGTGCTGAACTTTTATCTGAGTTTATGGCTTTGTAGCTCCAAGGAGATAGATTTAAGACCAGGTACAGAATTCCACTATGACTTCCTTTTGCTCCTAATTGGATGACATACTGAAAATTCCCATGTAAAACTTCTGATTTCCAAAAGTCTTGACAGCACTGCTGAGTGCATTATATCACACAGATTTCAAGGAGGAGCAATATAATGGTTCTATTTTATGGTTCGGGAAACTAAAGGGACTTGACTTTTAATTAAAATCAGTGAAGTTGGCAGCATTGCATTAAGAAAACCAATCTGGGTATAATGGTTTTCAGTTGATAAAATGAACACTTAGAAAAAATATCAAAAATATCCTGGTTAGATATGAAAGAATATTCTGGGGGAACTGTGAACAATTCAAGGATCCTCTAACCTTAATTGTGCTTCATGGCCATCACACAGATCATCTGACTGTACCAGTGGCCATGTTTTATGAAGGAATGTGATCATGATCACCTTGGGCAAAAGCAAAGTTATAGAAGCTCTTGCTAGCCTGGAAACCTAGGGCTCATCATCCTGCCTTGCTGGGCTTCAGTTTTGTCATCTGCAAAATGTAGGGGTTGGGTTCGATGATAGAAGGGGACTTTTTCAGCTTTGATGTTCCATGATTCCACATTCTGGATGAACTCGCTGACTACTGAAAATGGCAGGTCCCTATTGACTAAAACATGAACAATGATAGACTGTACTGTTATATTTTCACGTGCTGCTGAGCCGTATGTTCATGGCAGCCACCTCATGTGCCAATAACTTCTAATTCTGTTTATTTTAGACTCTGGCTGCCCGGAAATCTGGACTCTCCCTGGCTATGGTGATTAGGACATCACTAAACAATGAGGAACTGGTAGGTGCAGAGTCAGTTACTATGTATTGATCATAGTCCAGGGGAAAGTGATTCTGATCAAGCCACTCAGTCGTAATGTTGATTCCAAAATTCCAGAAATAACTGGGAACATGGGGAAAGTCTGACCCTAAACAAATTTCCTCAGGACCTCAGCTTCACTGTCATACAGATGATCCTCTGCTGATCCAATATGCATGTGCCTATCAATCTTTACAAATGCTATTCCATCCTCACGCATTTTATCTGTAATTCGCCCCCTGGGAAAAAAAAAAAAAAAAACCCTCTGTGTTTTTCTATGGTTCAAGTTTTGCCTCCTTTATGAGGCTGTCCCAAACATCTTCCTCCTCTTTTGACTGACTTTTTAGTTTCCTCCTCTGGGCTCTTAATCAAGCATTTAATCATGACCTCCATAGCATAGTATGGCATGAATGAAGGTTGCTCAGGGCGAGTCCCATCTGTAGTGCTAAACTAGCATTGTTCTACCTGGCAAGTTAGCTAACTTCTCTGAGTCTGATTTCTCTCATCTGTATAGTGAGGTAATAAGACAATTTATGAAGGGAGGGGAAATGTGTTTAACACTTGGCATAGCTTAGAGTATAGTAAAAAAAAAAAATGCAAGCTGCTGGTTTTATTATTTTTGTAAGCAATTAATTTTATTATTTTGCATAAACCTTTCCTTTAGAGGCTGATATTCCTAAGGGTAGCACTGTATCTTGTTTGTTGTTCTTGTTAAACACTTTGATCCCTACTACCTAGTACACGTGTGGCATGAGGTAGATACTTTGTAAATTCTTGTTGAATGAAAGAACCAATATGATTAGAAAATACAAGTAGGCTGCAAATATCTAGGTCAGGGTTTCTTAAATTTGGCTCATTAGAATCACCTGTGGGAGCTCTAAACCATGCAGATGCCTGGGTCTCGCTCCCAGTAATTCTGATTTAATTGACTTCAGATGTAGTCTCGGTATAAGGGTGTTTTTTGTTGTTTTTTGTTTGTTTGTTTTAAACTATCAGGCAATTCTAATGTGCAGTGAATTTTGTGCCCTGGCAACTCCTTCCTGCCCAGCCACTCTTCTGGGCTTTTACTAGAGACAATTTATGTGTCCTCCCTTAGGAGAACTCATATACTCTACCTCTCCCAATTTTAGTGACTTTGTCATTCCTGTAGAATAAAAATTTGCCAGTAATAATACTTGTTTTAAATTTCTATACACTTGGCATTTAACACCATTATTTATATGTATATTTCATATATACATGGTATATGAGAAAGCACCATATTGCTTGCTGAATCTTGAAGTACCTAGTCTTGCTTTTGAGAGAGTAATCAAGGTTGAGGCTTTTATCATTAAACTCTTATACTATTCCTTTTTTTTAAATTTTGAAATATGGTATTTGGTCTGAACCACAAATATTTATTCCTATGAAAAGTTAATAGAAAAGAGATAGAAATAAGAACGCTACTCCATTTTCTGAGGCCTTGAACAGGGAGCATACCCTCACTTTATGGTTAAATTAGTTATTAATCTACTTTTCATCCACTTAAAAATACATTGTATTTCTTTAGATTCAGAAGACCCTATGTAAAAGACTTTTCTGTGTGGATGTTGGGTGGATGAATGGAGTCCATCAGCTCCCTCTAAAATTCATAAAGCCCATTTCCCTGGGGCCCATGTCTCAAAAAGTAAATGAAAGATGACTTCTATACAACAGGCATATTAAATGTCACTCCTGACAGGCTGTCACATTAAGTTATTACATGGGCAGCTAACATAAATGCTGGAGCAAATAATTTCCACTTTTCCGTGCTGAAAGTCTTCCTAGGCACCCTCAATGTGAAAGCATGAAATATGTGTCTTTATATGAAGGAATACGGCTTGGCCATGTGGAAAATATCAAATGGTAGCACATGTGTTTTAGTTAAAGAGATGTATGGTAAAAAGTTCAGTCAGCTCTTCCACAGCAGGGAAGGGCTCTAAAGTCTGATGTAAGGTGACAGTGGGCTAGCCGGCACCGCCTCCAATGACCCTCTGTGAGCAGTGGGTGAAGCACGCCAGGTGCCCTCAGCCATCACCAATCCCACCTCACCCACAGGGCTATTGGGGCTGATTGGAAATCTGAGTCTAAAAAGCCCTTAAGGACCGTAATTTCTGAATCTTTCTGTCTGGCCTAATAACCCAAGAAGGGGTAACAATCTAGTATCCATCTAACAGTATTCTGCCTGACACTATGCTACCCAGCTTTGTGCTTGCTGTCATAGAGTGGTAGTTTCCTAGGTGTAGCCCCAAAAGGGGGGCAATCCAAGTAAAACCGTTCAATAAGTCAGATATTAACTGTCTACTATGTGTCAGGCAGTGTGTCAGATTCTGGAAATGAGACCATTCTGCCATCATGAGGCTTATAGTGAGAGGGGAGCTGAAATACTGTATTTTGCATGCCGTACTGTTGCAGGCATAATGAAAGCTTCTAACAGGTGGGCGTGTTTAAACTGACAGTGTCAGATGAGGGTTATGGGAAACTCAAGTAGAGTGCAGAACGCAAATCACCAAGCCTGAAAGGTATTCTAGAGCCCCGTTTATTCGATCTAGTTAATTCATATCTAACTATGGCTAGGGGGCTGGTCTAATGGTTTGCTTTCAGGAAGTGTCAATATTCAGTCAGGTTTGGTTTGTTGAGGAGAGTAGAGGTCCTCTTTTCAATAACAAGATCAAGATCGGGCCCGATGAAAGGGACTCACAAGAACTATGGGTGGGAATCATTAGATCAGACCTGGGCCCTATTTCTCGCATAATCCTAGAAAGGTGACCTGGAAGCAGGATGCAGGTCAGAACACCTGTCTGGTGCCTGGGGTTCAGTCAGGAAGCTGCAGGCTCACTGTATGCAGGTACTCTGGACTCCTCCTCAGGAACAGGAACTATGTCAAACCAAGTAACTGAGAGGTGAAGTGATAAGGGCATGAATTTGAATTTCAGCTCTACCTCTTATTACCTTTGAGAACTGATTTCTTTTCAATACTTTCTGCCTCCTCGAGACTTGTTCATCTCATCTGTAAAATGAAAGTAATAATACTTATCTCACAGTTTTGTGAGAATTAAAAAGAGTCTTGCCAGGCAGAGCAGGTGGTAGTCAGGGCAGTGGGCAGGGAGTCGCAGTGAGGTATCCAGATCCGTGTGGAATCCAGTGCCTCCCTGCCATCTTTGCAGCTGAAGGTCAGGTTCCAGTGTGTGCTGATAGGGGAACCGATCTAATTGCACATTTAAATATTGTTCTCTGGTTTACAAGTACTGTTCTTGGTCCTAATTCTATCCTTCTTCAGGAGCACAGTCTTTGGCTTGAGGTAAATGTAGGTCCAGCTCCACTATTGACTAGTTGTGGGAACTTGGGCAAGTGACTGAAGCTCTCTTGGCCTTGATTTTCTTACATGTTTGCGAATTATATAAGATTTTTGCATTGATGGCCTATGGTTTCCGGTGTCTGTGAGCAATTTTGGCATTAATCAACTAGCTTTGTAAAGTAGGTGGAAAGCTGTCCTTATCACTTCTCTGGAATGGTTTGTGTAGGTTGTTGCTCTGCCTTAAAAGTTGGGCAAACTTGCCTCTAAAATCGTCTTGTAATTTTTTTGAGGGTGGTTATTTGACTGCCCTCAATAATTTAATGTAATAATCCATTCATGTTCTTTAAACATTTGTTCTTGAGTCAGTTTTGATCATTTATATTATTTTTTTCCAGAACATTGTTCTTTTTTCCCCAAAATTTCAAATTCCATCAAATTGTTCATATAATTATATGATTTATAAAAGTTTGTGCTGTTTTCTCCTTATTTGTATTTCTTTTTTTTTTTTTTTAAATGAGTACTCCAAGAGATTTCCCTGGTGTTTGTTGACTCCATATTGTTTGTTTTCTATTTTATTTTATTTCTTTTTTTTTTTTAAGATTTTATTTATTTGAGAGAGCAAATGAGAGAGAGAGAGCACATGAGAGGGGGGAGGGTCAGAGGGAGAAGCAGACTCCCCGCTGAGCAGGGAGCCCGATGAGGGACTCAATCCCGGGACTCCAGGATCATGACCTGAGCCGAAGGCAGTTGCTTAACCAACTGAGCCACCCAGGTGCCTTATTTTATTTCTTTTCTTAGTTAGATACATCTTCTGCCCTCTTTGTATTCACCCTGAAGCTAACTACTTTTCTAACATACTGAGTTGAATATATGGTTTACTAATTTTGATTATTATTATTAATTATTGCATATACAGAAAAGAATATTTACAACATAAGAAACACTGCATATACCTGTGTATCCATAACAGCTTTAGAGAAAAATATTTAATAAATGATGCAATGATTATTTTGACTCCTCAATTTAGAGTGTTTATTCTCCCAAAGACAAGCCATATGAACTTTATTGTTGTTACCACATTGTATTCAGAGCACATAGAGTGTATATTCAGTGATTAGTATTTAATTATTTTATGGCTTAGGTCATAATCAGTTTTGTAGATAAACCATATGAGCTTTTTTTTGTTGGGTACATAAGTTTTGGGACTTTTATATTCCCGATAAATTGTTTCTTTCAACTTTGCTAATAATCTTATTAATTTCTTAAAAGCTTTTTCTTTAAAATATTTTCTCTATGCTACTAATACTGCTCTACCAAATTGATAAGGTCAGTATTTCCTTGATAGAACTTTCTCTAGCCCCTTCTTTAAGTCTTAATGTGTTTTATGTGTATCTCACATAGCTTTTTTTTTTTTTTTTTCCTTCCCAGAGAGGGAGAGGATGTGAGAGGAGTAGAGGGAGAAGGAGAGAGAATCCCGAGCAGGCTCCATGCCCAGTACAGAGCCCAATGCAGGGCTAGATATCTCAGCCCTGAGATCATGACCTGAGCCAAAATCAAGAGTCAGCTGCTTAACCAACTGAGCCACCCAGGCACCCCATGTATCTCACATAACTTAATTTTATTTATTTTTTAAGATTTTATTTATTTGAGAGAGAGAGAGCGGGTGCCAGACAGACTCCCTGCTGAGCAGAACCCTGGGATCATGACCTGAGCCTAAGGCAGAGGCTTAAATGACTGAGCCGCCCAGGTGCCCCTCTCATATAGCTTAATTTTAAATTCAGTCTGAGAAATTGCCTTTTTACAGGTGAATTCAATCAATATATACTTCCCATAATGTATTTGAGCTTAGTTCTATTACTTTTTAAAAATACACTGTGTCTCTCCTTTTTACTTTCTTTTCCAAGGTTCATTTGTGCAGACTGAGTTTTATTTTCCCTCTTCTTCAACAAATGGATTAAAATGATCTCTACTGTTTATTTTAATGTGGTGGATGTTTCCAAAATGTTTAATGAAAATACAACTTCTTTTATTGAAGTATAATTAGCTTACATTGTTATATTAGTTTCAGGTGTATAACATTGATTTGACAATTCTATACATTAGTCAGTGCTTACCATGGTAAGTGTAGTCACCTTCTGTTTTCGTACAATGTTATTACAATATTATTGACTATATTCCCTATGCTGTATTTTTTCATCTCTGATTTATTTATTTTATAACTGGAAGTTGGTATTTCTTAATACCCTTTATCTGCTTCACCCATCTCCCTACTCACTTCCACTCTGGCAATCACCAGTTTATTCTCTTTGTTGAAGAGTCTTGTTTGTTTGTATGTTCATTTGTTTTTCATTGCTTCTGCTCTTTTTGTAAAGTTTTTATTTAAATTCCAGTTAACATACAGTGTAATTTTGGTTTCAGGTGTACAATATAGTGATTCAACACTCACATGCAATACCTGTTGCTCATCACAGCAAGTGCCCTCCTTCATCCCCATCACCTATTTCATCCTTCCTCCTGTACCCCTCCCTTCTGGTAACTGTCAGTTTGTTCTCTGTAGTTAAGAGTCTGTTTCTTGGTTTGCCTCTCTTTCTTTTTTTGTTCCTTTGCTTTTTGTTTAGTTTCTTAAATTCCACAGATGGGTGAAATCATATGCTATTTGTCTTTCTTTGACTTATTTCACTTAGCATAATTCCATTTAAGTCCATTCTTTTGTCACTATTTGCTTTTTTTTCTTTTTTTTTTTTTTTTTTTTTATAAACAAGTAATTTTCCTTTGTGTGTGTGTATATACCACTCCTTTGTCTATTCATCTATCGATGGACACATGGGTTGCTTTCATATCTTGACCAAATAATGCTGCAATAAATATAAGGGTGCATATATCTTTTTCAAATTAGTGTTTTCATTTTCTATTTTTAATACTTTGAGTAAACTCCATACTGTTTCCCAGAGTGGCTACACCAGTTTGCCTTCCTACCACCAGTGCATGATGGTTCCCTTACTCCACATCCTCACCAACACTTGTTATTTCTTGTTTTTGATACTAACCATTCTGACTGGTGTGAAGTGATACCTCATTATGGTTTAGATTAGTATTTCCCTGATGGATTGTGATTTTGGACATCTTTTCACGTGTCTGTTGGCCATCTGTTTGTCTTTGGAAAAATGTCTATTTAGATCCTTGGCTCATTTTTTAATTGGATTGTTTTTGGTGTTGAATTATATAAGTTCTTTTT
Organism: Neomonachus schauinslandi; assembly: GCF_002201575.2. Classification (NCBI taxonomy): domain Eukaryota; kingdom Metazoa; phylum Chordata; class Mammalia; order Carnivora; family Phocidae; genus Neomonachus; species Neomonachus schauinslandi. The sequence continues at coordinate 93,731,628 of NC_058411.1, forward strand.
ATGTTTTAGACATTAATCCCTTATCAGATATGTCATTTGCAATTATTTTCTCCCATTCAGTAGGTTGTTACTGTGTTTTGTTGATAGTTTTCTTTGCTGTGCAGAAGTTTTTTTTTTTTTTTTGGTGTAGTCCCAATGGTTTATTTTTGCTTTTGTTTCCCTTGTCTCTGGAGTCATATCTGTAAACATGTTGTTAAAATTGATGCCTATGTTTTCTTTCAAGAGGCTTATGGCTTCAAGTCTAACATTTAGGTCTTTAATCCATTTTGAGTTTGTGTGTCTGTGTAAGAAAGTGGTCCAGTTTCATTCTTTCACATGTAGCCGTCCAGTTTTCCCATCATCACTAACTGAAGAGACTCTCTTTTCCCATCAGATATTTTTACCTCTGTGTCATAGATTAATTAACTATATAGGTGTGGGTTTATTTTAGGGCTCTCTGCCCTACTCTTTTGATCTCTGTGTCTGGTTTTGTGCCAGTACCATACTGTTTTGATTACTATAGTTTTGTAGTGTATCTTTACATCTGGGATTGTGATACCTCCAACTTTGTTCTTCTTTCTCAGGATTGCTTTGGCTTTTTGAGGTCTTTTATAGTTCATACAAATTTTAGGATTATTTGTTCTAGTTCTGTGAAGAATGCTATTGCTATTTTGATAGAGATTACATTGAATCTGTAGTATGCTTTGGGTAGTGTGGACATTTTAGCAGTATTCTTCTAACACGAGCATGATACACCTTTCCACTTGTGCCATCTTCAGTTTCTTTCAACAACATCCTACAGTTTTCAGGGTATAGGCTTTTTACCTTCTTGGTTAAATTTATTCTTAGATATTTTATTATTTTTGGTGCAATTGTAAATGGGGTTTTCTTAATTTCTCTTTTTGCTACTCTGTTATTAGTGTATAGAAACACAACAAACTTCTGTTTATTAATTTTGTTTCCTGTAACTTTTACCAAATTATCAGTGTTAATAGTTTTTTGGTGGAGACTTAGGGTTTTCTATGTGTGGTATCATGGTATCTATAAGTAGTGACAGTCTTACTTCTTCCTTACCAATCTGGATGCTTTTTATTTCTTTCTTTCTTTTGTCTGATTGCTGCAGCTAGAACTTCCAGTACTATGTTGAATAAAAGTGGCAAGAATGGAATCCTTGTCTTGTTCCTGATCTTAGAGGAAAAGCTTTCAGTTTTCCACCATTGAGTATGATGTTAGCTGTGGGTTTTTCATATATGGCCTTTATTATGTTGAGGTATGTTCCCTCTAAACCCACTTTGTTGAGAGTTTTTTTATCATGAATGGATTTTGTATTTTGTCAAATGCTTTTTCTGCATCTGTTGAGATGATTATATATATATAATATATATGATGATTATATATATTGTATATATATTATTATTAATATATTATTCCTCTTGTTAATGTGATGTAGCACATTGATTGATTTGTGAATTTTAAACCACCCTTGCATCCCTGCAATAAATCGCACTTGACCACTTGGCCATGGGGCATGATTTTTAAAAAATGTATTGTTGAATTCAGTTTGCTAAGATTTTATTGAGGATATTTGCATCTATGTTCATTGGAGATACTGGCCTGCAATGTTCTTTTTTTGTAGCATCTTTGTCTTCAAACTTTAAAGTTAATAATTCTGTCCTGAAAAAAAACACATGATCTAAAAATGTTTAGCCTCTCATTACTACCCTCAATGCCCACATTAGGTAAAAGGCAAGTCTAAATGTCATGTCTGAAAATGGTCTGAAAACCTCAAGTTTGTAGCCCATGGAGTTTAACTGGATCCCAAACACAACCTTCGGGTTTCCATAGAATCAATTCTCACAATTCTGGCAGTAAGTTCCTTTCTTCCCCCCAAGCACCTGGAGAATCTGTTTCTTTTGGGCTCTTTCACATATTAAAATATTTTTTTCCGACACTTCTCTAGTAGGCTATTATCAACTTAGTCTGCCATGTTGCCAGATCAGTTTTTCAACGTGTAAAATAAATATATTAATACTGCTAGAATGCTCTTGGGGGGATCAGTGAGATAACAAACGGAAAGCACGTCAACCATTTTTGACACATAATTATGTAGTAAATATTATTGTTTTTTATTATTAACTTCATTTACTGCAACTTTCCATGGCTCCATGCCTGGCTTTGCTTGGTTACACAAGAGGACAGTGAAACAGATTCCCTTTAAGAGGGATAGTCATCCCCTTCTCTCTCTTACTTTTACAATATCCTAACTCTTCTTTCTAATCTTTCATGGCCTCTGTCAGAAGATTTGTAAGAACTCTGTCTTGACCCCAAGTGGTAAAAATAAACAAACTTTTCACATTAAAATGACAAAAGTTTCCTTCCAGTGAAAGAATTCATATTATTTTTGATCTCTTATATTTAATAAATTACTCATCTCCTACTGCTTCCATTATTTATATATACTTTTTTTTACTGAGGTATAATTGACATATAACATCTAAATTTCAGGTGTATAAAGATTCAATATTTGTATATATGGTGAAATAATCATCACAGTAAGTCTAGTTAACATCCATCACCATACATGTTTATGTGTTTTTTCTTTCTTGTGATGAGAAGTCTTATGATCAGCACATTTCAAATGTATAATAAAGTATTATTAACTGTAGTGACCCTACTGTACATTATAATCCCATAACTTATGTTTTATGACTGCAAATTTGTACCTTTGACCCCCTTCACAAATTTTGCTCACGCACCATCCCCTGCCTCTGGCAACCACCAATCTGTTCTCTGGATCTATGAGCTTGACTTTTTGTTTTTGCTTTTGTTTTGTTTTGTTTTTTTAAGATTCTCCATATAAGTAAGATCACATAGTATTTGTCTTCCTCTGACTTAGTTCACTTAGCATAATGCCCTCAAGATCCATCCATGTTATTGCATATGGCAAGATTGTACTCTTTTATAGCTGAATAATGTTGTGTTATACACACACACACACACACACACACATTTTCTTTATCCATTCAACAACACTTAGGTTGTTTCTGTATCTTGACTGTTGTAAATAATGCTACTGTGAACATGGAAGTGTCTGTCATTTTTCAAATTAATGCTTTTGTTTTCTTCGGATAAATACTCAGAAGTGGAATTTCTGGGTCATATGGCAGTTAGGTTTTTAGTTTTTTGAAGTGACTCCATATTGTTTTCCTTTTAGATTCCCACCAACACTGCAGAAATGTTCCATTTTCTCCAAATCCTTGACAATACTTATTATTGCTTATGGTTTTGATGATAGCCTTTCTAACAGATGTGAGGTGGTATCACTTGATTTTGGTTTGCATTTCTCTGATGATTATGAACATTTTTTCATGTGCCTTGTAGCCATATCTATGTCCTTTTGGGACAATGTCTATGCGGATCCTCGGCCCATTTTTAAATCAGGTTTTTTGTTTTCCAGCTATTGAGTTGTAGGAGTTCTTGATATATTTTTGGTATTAGTCTCTTACCAGATACATGATTTGCAGATATATTCTTCCATTCAGCAGGTTGGCTTTTCATTTTATCGATGGTTTCCTTTAGTGTGCAAAATGGAGGCAAACATGCTTTGTTCTTGTTGTATTAAAAGTTGGTTGATTGGAATATTGATGGTCTAAAAATACTCATCATCACCTTTGGCAGGAAGCCTGATTGCTTTATTTCTTGGGCGCGTTTTAATTTTCTTATATAGTTATGAATAAAAACAATTCATTTTTTTTCCTGTGTCCTAATTGTTCAAAAAGTGACATATTAGAGCATTTCACCTTAGATTCCAGTTTCTTAGAGGAATTTTTAACAAAATAATTGTTAAAAATTGGATATGAGCATCCTCCCTTTTGTAATCTATAAGCTGTACTTTGCTAAAGAGGCTTATCAGAGTCAAAGCATTCCTTAACCTCATTTCTACAGATAAAACAGTGTCTCCACAAAATAAAAATTGCCTTTTTTCTGCAGTCACCTCAGTAATATAAAACTGATGTTTATCAGTTTTATTCCTAATTGTGTTGTCTTATATTCTGTCTATAAATAGAAAAAAATCCTGAAAGAACCTTTACGAACTTTGAAAAATTAAATTGAGTAACTTTATAAAAATTTTAGTGCTTTTTTTGTTTTATAAATTACTTTTACAGTGAGCATGCATTTTATTATAATTAGAAAATACATACTAGAGAGGAAAGTGACATATGAGATTTTTGTTTGTTTGTTTGCTTGTTTTGTCTTCATTTTGACTGGGGAAAAGAAAAGATTATTGTTAGCCAATGAGAATTATTTCATTTTGCAGGTCACTTCCATGAAGTGTTGAGCATGATTTACAAAATCTTTGTGATTCTTAAAAGAGGGGGGAAAATGATAGGACATATATACACATCTATAAATACCAGTATCATTTAGAAACAGGAGGCTCCTATACAATGTAAAATGCAACTTGATCTATAGTTACTGGAAGGATATTAAAAAAAGAAATGAAAATACATTTTAGAAAGTACTATATGTTTATTGTGGAAGATTGGGAAATTTTAGAAACCTTTAAAATAGATTAACAGTAATTCTTCCATATTGCTGAGTTCATTATGTCCTTGGGTCCTAATCCCAGTAGATGAAGGCTCTGCTTGTTCTGGGGACCACCTTCTCTACATATCTGTCTTCTGCTTTACCTAGGCCAGAGACCCTCTCTGGATAACATACCCAGTCCCATCCTTTCATGTCAGCTAGGGTCCTATTAACTGTAACTAGTTATCTTGCTAGTAAAAAGTACTACATTAAAAAAAAAAATCTCTTTGCTTTCAATCCAACTCCTAATGGTGAGTTAGAGTCCCATTTTCTATGGTCCATGGCTAATTTTGGAGTTTCCCCTTGGTTATTTCCACTTTGTTTATTCAGTGCTCCTTACCCTATCTTTTTTGACTTATTTCACAAAACTCTCACACTCTTGGTCCTTGATTATAATCTTGTTTGATTTGGTCTTATTTTGCTGCTAAGGAAGTACATCATTTTCCCAGGATAAAGTATTCTCCTGAGCGTAAGAATCCCCTCTTATGAGGTAGACTTTTACATCTCCTAACTTTACTTTCCTAACTATTCACTTCCTGAGTTTCTAAACTGACCATCCTTGTACCTTATACTTTGCTTCAATTAAGAAATGTTGCCATATGTCATTTTTTAAAAGATTGATTTATTTGAGAGAGAGCGTGCCCAAGTGCGGGGAGGGGCATAGGGAGAGAATCTTCAAGCAGACTCCCCCCACTGAGCCCAATGCTGGGCTCAATCTCATGAGCCATGAGATCATGACCTGAGCTATAACCAAGAGTCAGACGCTTAACTGACTGAGCCACCCAGACGTCCCTCCATATGGCATTTATTTTAGAGTAATTTTCAGCTTTGATAGACAATGCTCATATCCCAAGAATCACAAATGGAAAAGATGCATATTATCATTTCCTGAAGACTAGAGATATATACCCTCTAGTGAGCTATCCAATGTTTTCTCCAGCTTCTATAGCTTTTAAATGTTAGATTTATTTTAATGCCCCATTCAACTGATTTTCAATGTGCTGTCAATTAAATTTCCCATATTTCCTTTTTTTTTTAAATGAGCTTCACTCTCTTTTTATGAAATGGATCATGCCTCTTTAATCCCAACCAAACAAAACATTTCAATGAAAACTTCTCAGCTGTCTATTCAGAACTCTTTTGTTTTTCTCTAGCATGTTTAATTTTTTAGAAGGTATTCCTTATATTTATTACTCCTGCTATAACCTAAGGATTTAGAGGCCAACTATGTCACTTGAATTCAATAAAAAGAAAATATACACATAGGGAATTAGAGAAAATGTATGAATCATTTACTTAATTGTGAAATATGTAGATAAGTTCATGTTCAAAACAACCCTTTACCCAACCCTGCTTTCTAAGTTCATACATATTTTACTTTTCTTGGGTTCATTAGCAAACTATTCCCACCTAGTGTTCTATTAGGTTAGAATTACTACTCTCTACAACGAATTACCTGATGTGATTGCAAATGTAACTAAATTCCCTACTTAATTTTTATCTAAACCAAAAATGCTACATTACACACACAGATAACACACAAACCCCTCAGCCCAGTTAGAACAGGAAGCTGTCTGTGGATGGCTGATTGAGAATCTATTAGGCCAAGAATTGTTCAATTCACTTTAATGTTATTGAAGATACCCACTCTGCTAAGCAGTACAATGGAAGCAAAGTTGAATAATGCATAGTGTTAATGCTAAAAGAACTCTTAACAATTTTTTTGCAAGATAAGACGTCTTCATTATGAGATGAAGCCAAAAGATACACTTGGCTTAGGCTTTATTTATTGAAAAGGATGGGCCATTTGTTTGTATAAACCTTAATATGGAGGTCTTCCACTTGAATAATTCCTGTATTTGATCATACTGCTGCTCTGTAGACTCACGTGAAGTATTAAAAGCTTTGACCAGACACTCATGTAATAACAAGGCTGGATCTTGCTGTTTAAAAGTAAGAAAAAAATTTAGTGAAGCTTAACTCCCTGCAGGGGATCTTCCAGTACCATTACCAAACATATTCTGGGAAAACACACAGTGAGGGGAATGTACTAATAAAGGGAAATATGCTGTTACCATACTGTAGAATTGAAAAATTGTGGAAAGTTGGTCATTTCAACACTGTGAAGATACTCTGAAATGAAATTTAAGATATTCTGAAATGAGATTTAAGGGTTATTAATGCAAAATATAATTGTTTCATTTAACCATTAGGCTCCTACAGGATTTATGTAAATATTCATTCATTATGCATCAGGCAGTTGTGTGAAATTACCTGTAAATGTAACTTCAGAGAGTGATGGTCTTTCTTTCAAGAACTCATCTGCAGGCACCCCTGGGTGGCTCAGTCGGTTAAACATCTGACTTCGGCTCAAGTCATGATCTCAAGATCCTGGGATTGAACCCCATGTAGGGTTCTGCCCTCAACAGGGAATCTGCTTTTCACACTCTCCCTCTCCCTTTACCCCTCCCCCAGCTCATGCATGCTCTCTCTCTCTCTCTCTCAAATAAATAAATAAAATATTTTAAAAAAAATAGAAAAAAGAAGTTACCCACCTAATTAGATATGAAAAGCACAGAGAAGGACTCATCCAGACAAGTCTCTTTCCTATCAACCTATGGTGGTTTCTGGAAAATCTACTATGAGTGCTAACATTTAGTATTTATTTAGTATTTTGAAGTTTCTAGTTGGTTGGTTATCATCCTACAATTTGATCTTCAAAATTATACAGCAGGTAGGTAGATATGTAGGGGAAGAAAGTAAGGCTTAGAGACCTAAGTCTCTCTGTGGATTATAAGACAGGATCCTAAGTGGCAGAACATTCACTCCACAAAATATGTGTTGTACCCCTACTAGATGCTTCCCATCTAGTTCACAATTTTTACCAAGAACCGGTTTAGACCAAGGAGATCTATATCATCGTCCGTGGCCTCATAGAGTCCACAGTATAGCAGGACGTGGACATTATCAGGTAATTAGAGTTTCTTGCTGCTGTGAAAGAAGCACAACAGTGGAGCCCAGTCCAATCTGGGAGATTAGGGAGTTCTCTGTGTTCAGATGACTGAACTGGGCCCTAGAATGCTGAGAGAAGAATAAGTGAGCAGAATTACTGTGCTTACTATCATGACTTGTCAATAATTAAGAGGTTCTTTCAAAATAGTATTTTCAGGGAGAAGTGATAAAATAGTTTTATGTTGAAATTCTCTGAATCCACTGACTTGGCTGGCATTGTAACTTTTACAGAAAATACATGTCTTCAAGAAGACCTTGCAGGCACTGATCTACCCCATGTCCTCCACCACCCCCCACAATTTCGAAGTTTGGACGGCAACAACACCTACCTACTGTTATGAGTGTGAAGGGCTCCTGTGGGGCATTGCTCGGCAAGGCATGAAGTGTTTGGAGTGCGGAGTGAAGTGCCATGAAAAGTGTCAGGACCTCCTAAATGCTGACTGTTTGCAGAGTGAGTACCTGTTTAGGGTAGAGATGTATATGTAGACCCTGCCTTATCCTCCATGTTTTCAGGTTAGACCTCTTCAGCTCTTGCTGGTTTTCAGTAATTCCAACCCCCACCCCTCCTATCACACAAAGATTCACATACAACCCATCAAGTCATATCGTTGATGATGTGTTCCCATAGTGCCGAGCACGGACTTAGATGCCTCAGAGCAATGGCAGACTCACCAAGTAGAAAACTTGAAAGCGACTTCTGATCTCTTTGGTCACTTCCATCTCATGATAGCCCTGCGTGGAAAGTGGGAATGTGTAAAGTCATGTTCCTCAGCCAAGGACTAAGGCACACCCTTGTGATTACAGCAGTCTGAATTCCTTCTCAAGCCTATTTGGTGTCTGCCAGAAGGAGTCATATTCTTGGAATTGGGAGGTTTTGTGTTTGAATATCGAAGACACATCTAACTTACCAGATAAGTGACCTTGGGCAAGTTTTTTTAACTTCTCAGGGCTTCATTTTTCTCCACCAAATGAACAGGAATAATAAAATTTACCTCAGAGCGTTATCGGGAAGACTAAATGAAACAGTCTCTGCTAAGAGTCTGGCACATAGTAGATCCTCAATGAATATTAATGGCTTCCCCATCCTTTTGCACTTATGAAAAGGTACATGTCAGTTCGACCTTTATGACAAGTTACCTTAAATTTTCCATTTCCAAAAAAAATTCTTTATACTGCTACTTTAGACTAGGTCCAGAAATGCCAAAACATCACAGTCTAAAATATGTATTACTGACTTTTCTGTGCTGCGTTGATTTGGTTGTGGCTGTGACACTGAAATTACTAAAAAAAGAACAAAAACAAAACACAAACAAAAAAAAACTTTGCCAAGGAAATTTATTTAAACACGGACTTTCATTTACAAATCTTTTTTTCACATGTAAACATTGTCCCCTCTGTTATTGTTTATATGAATACAATGAATGTGTGACATCCACGGGGTTGCCTAAAATTGAGGGGGATCAGAGGAAAATGTCAAAATAAAGATTAAATCATAAATGCTGTCACAGCTGATTTTGTAGTAAGTCATACACATTCTACAGTTTTCTTTACTTCATTAGTATTCTCCCTACACCATGAGATCAGATGGAGGTTGTTAATGGTAATGAATGCGTTTTTTTGTTTTTGTTTTTGTTTTTTTCAAAATAGGTAGTGTCTCTTTGAAAAATAAAAAGTATATTTAGGAATAACTGCTTAAAAGGAAGGGGGATTGACTCAATACTACTGAGCTAACTTGCATAATCTCATCATCCAATTAGAATTCAGTCTACTTATTTAAAAACTGAATTATAAACAGTCTTTTTAAAGAAATAAGCATATTAGGGCAGTGACATTTGAAAAAACAGAAAAACATTGCCATCTAGAAACAAATGGCTGGAATCCAGTAAGTAAAAAAATGATGTAGATTATACTTCAGAAATGAGCTGACTCTTTTCTCAGTGTTTGAGAGACTAAAGATGTCACACATTCATTAGACTTTGGAAACATTTTTATATTATATTTCTGTTTCTTAAGATACATTGATGGATATTGGCTAAATTAGGCAACTTTTTTTTGAGGTTATTCATTAAAATGCACATGTAAATTGAAAGAAATCAAAAATAGTTGAGAAAAATGAGGGTGGGTATGAGTGCCCCAGGAAGGGGAGTATTTTCTTTAGTAATACCTCCTTACTGTTTTCCTAAAATCCACCCTTGCATTGAACAGAAAGAGACTTTGCAAGTATATGAATTCAACCTCACCACTTTCCACAATAACTACCAGTAAAATTTGAAATTGACCCTACAGAATCAGTGACACTTCCTTAAGAAATTTCTCTTTTCATTGCTTTAAGCAAGAAATTTGCAATGGGGACACCCCTTATATATAAGACTTCCACATATGCCTAGGATGGAAGAAAAGGAGAGGATAAACAAGTGGGAAATCAGAGTGGGAAGGTCTAGCTAATGCAGCCAGCCTCCTGTGAAAATGAGGAAGTTCTGTGATTTCTTTCTCAGAATAATCAATCTCTGTTTGAATACCACTAGGAAAAATTTAACACCTTGGCAGGCAGCTTAATTCATCATTAGAAAATTGGAGTGTGTAAATTACAGCTTGAACCAAGCCCTGCCTCCTGGTAACTTCTATCCTTTAAACTTCTATCCTTTAATCTTACCACTGGAGAAAATATTTAATAAATGAACATCCTTTGACAGTTTTTCAAATACTTGTTTTTTTCAAATAAGAGTCTCCTTCAGGTTTTTAGAACCCTTATTATTTTGCTAATCTTTTTCTGAAGACTTTGCAGTCTGTCAACATAGATGCACACACAAACACACACTCAGAATAAAAACAAAAGAAAAATTGTTCTCTTTATTTCTCCAGAATTTAGCACACGTTATGGCATCATAGATGCTTAATAAAGGTTGGTTAAAGCAACAAACGGGGGCGTGAGAACTGCAGTTAGAAATAGCATGCAGTGGTTTAAAGATCGTTCTTTTGTAGAATCATAGACTTTTAAGGGAGCCTTTGAGATCAGTGGATTGGAGAACCCAATCTACTGATTTTACTGAGGTCACACGATACAGTTTTTTGTCAAAAAGAAACAAATAGATTTTATACATAGGGTTAGAACCCAGGTCTCTGAACTCCCAGCCTAATGTTCTGTCCTAATTTATAAAGAAATATGCAAAGTTTGTTTAAAGGAAAAAATGGTAAGTTGATGAATTTTATTTATGGTGCTTTTCTACTCTCCCATGTAGTACCCCTGACTTTTAGGCAAATTATGCTGCCCAGATGTTATCCTCACATCATGATGATGACTCAAGGCCTGTCCTCTGTGGCCAACCCACTGAGCTTGGAGTATATCCCTATCACAACATACCTACTGCATAGACTTTTCAACAACACTAAAGAGAATATCATCTAATAAATTAATTTGGGTAAAAGTGGAATCAATAGTTGAGTTACCATAATACAATGGTCATTTTCTTAACTTTAAGGAATAAACTAATAGTGGAGCATAGTTAGGTTTGGGGTAGGCTGCTGTTGGGGGACAAAAATGGTGAGTATGCTTTACATGATGCTATATAGGTATTCAACATCAATAAGCAATGGGTATCTTTATATCCATATCTATATCTAGATTTCATAGTCCTCAGTTACTTGAGAAAGATCTTGTTTCTAATCCTGCTGCTACTGGAATTTTTCAAAACATCTCTGAGCATCATTTTCTACATATGTAAAAAGAGTTAATAATATTTGTTAACGCCAATTAACTAAAGACTACCAAAACACATCTGTAGTTTATATTATTTTGAATTTAATTAATTAACATATAGTATATTATTAGTTTCAGAGGTAGAGGTCAGTGATTCATTAGTTGTATGTAACACCCAGTGCTCATAACATCACGGGCCTTCCTTAATGCCCATCACCCAGTTACCCCATCCCCCCACCCTCCCCTCCAGCAACCCTCAGTTTGTTCCCTATGATTAAAAGTCTCTTACGGTTTGTCTCCCTCTCTGATTTCATCTTATTTTTCCCTCCCTTCCCCTGTGATCCTCTGTTTTGTTTCTTAAATTCCACATATGAGTGAAATCATATGATAATTGGCTTTCTCTGATTGACTTAATTTTGCTTAGCGTAATACCCTCTAGTTCCATCCACATAGTTGCAAATGGCAAGATTTCATTTTTTTGATGCCTGCATAATATTCCATTGTATCTATACACACCACATCTCTATCCATTCATCTATCAATGGGCATCTGGGCTTTTTCCACAGTTTGGCTATTATGGACATTGCTGCTATAAACATTAGGGTGCAGGTGCCCCTTCAGATCACTATGTTTGTATCTTTTGGGTAAATACCTAGTAGTGCAATTGCTGGACTGTACTTTAGCTCTATTTTTAACTTTTTGAGGAACCTCCATACTGTTTTCCAGAGTGGCTGCACCAGCTTGCATTCCCACCAACACTGTAGTAGGGTTCCCCTTTCTCCGCATCCTCACCAACATGTGTTGTTTCCTGTGTTGTTAATTTTAGCCATTCCGACCGGTGTGAGGTAACACATTTGTAGTTTTAGAAGTTCAGTTTATTATCCATTGCTGCAAAGGAGAATATACTGCAGGATAAACCATGGGACATCTCAGTAAGAGGGTTTTAGAAAGCAGAGGTTGCTCTGGATCAGGTGTTGTCTGAAAGTGAGGACAATTTATGATCGTGTAGGTTAAAAAAATCTTACCTACCAGGAGGACAGACGAGAGTGAGGCAAATAGCTGTACCTAGCTAAGGAACAGTGGTCACTCATGAGTTAGGAGAGGGGATGTTTGGTATTTTGTGGTTTGTTTTCATTTGCGCTTAGATAAACTTGTGAGATGGCCTTGTTTGTCTCACGTCGGCGTGGTCATGGTCACACAGACCATGTGAACGTGGTGTCCTGTGAGTTTGGTCATGTCCAACAGGAGAACAGCGTGGTCTAAGAATGTCAGTACCAGGCCAGCTTCCAATAACACTGTGAACTAGTTATGTCAGCCAACTTCCATTCAGAGACTAGTTAAAAAAAGAGAAATAGAAAAAAATCTTGGGTTTAAAATTTTCTTTGTTTTCTTTTGTTTTATCTTTTGTTTTTTTTTTTTGAAAAAGACTTGGAAAAAATCTGTTGCGAAAAGTGATAAGAACAAAAAAGATCTTTCCTCTCTCCATCTCTCCGTTGATTTTTTTTCCTTACATAGTAAAAATACTTCTGAAATTGAGCACTTTTTTTCTTTTGTTGAAATTAGTTTTTCCCCTCATCTATACAATTTTTGACTCTGAAATAATTTAGAAATCTTAAGGAAGTTAGTATCTAAATAATGCTCAGGAAATGTAGTAGCTCTGACAATTTTGAGAGTGCATACCTGATTCTGTCTTCTTTTAATATGCAAATGTTTCTGAACTTGTTCTCAAAGTTTGCATTTACCAATAATAGGATGATTGAATATGGTGGAGGTGGGCAGCGAAGAAAGGTTGATTTTTGGTTTTGGACCCAACCTCAACAAAAGTAAAATTACTTTATAGAAGGTGGCAGTTCCTTGAAAGGGGGCTCCCTGCCCACATTCTCCTACTGTCAGTGATGGGGACACCTATGAGAATGGGAGATGATGCTATGCTAGGTCTGTGATCCTCCAGTTATCCTTCTATTAAATGTCAGTTCTTTATTGTGTTCCAGAAATTGTGTGGAGTGTGTAACTTTGATTGTGTAAGACAAAGGAGACCTGTGATTTGAAGACTGGGGGAGTTGTAGGTTTGCTCCTTGGAAATATTGAAGGCATGTTAGAAGAGGAGGGTTAAGATGATCTTGGCTGTAAAGCAACTAAAGGGAAAAGGTAGAAAATGCCAGCTACATGCCCACCTACATGATTTCATGAGAAAGAAAAACAGAGGCACCAAGAGTAGGCCCACCTACAGGATTTTATGGGGAAAGGAAAGAAAAGCAATAAAGTTTCATAGGCTAGAGACTCCTAGAAAGAGAAATGCCTCAATATCAGACCTTCTGCATGCTTTCTGTGTATATCAACCACCTACTTACTCTGGGTTCACCAGCTTCAAATGCAGGTAAAAATTTATGGATATGAAAAATAAAAATACTATAATAATTTCTTCTAGTTTCTCTGAACTTTTTTTTTTTTTTAAAGATTTTATTTGAGAGAGAGAGAGCGAGCACACAAGCAGGGGGAGCTGCAGAGGGAGAGGGAGAAGCAGGCTCCCCACTGAGCAGGGAGCCCGATTGGGTGGGGCTCGATCCCATGATCCTGGGCTGAAGGTAGATGCTTAACCAACTGAGCCACCCAGCTGCCCCTGAATTTTATTTTCTTAAATCTTCAAGTACTTCATTGGCTCCCAGCTAGCAAGTTGTTCTATAGCATTAAGCATATGGCAGACATTGGGTGTGGCAGTGTCCGTGGGGAGAGCTTTCACCGAGTTGCTTTACAGGTCAAGTAATCTTAAAGCTAAAATCCCCAAATTCCATGTTAATGTAAAATTCTTTAATAAATGCTTGTATCTTCACCTTGTGACATCTAGACTTTTTACTTGCTCAATTATTAGTATTGAAACTTTTATACATTATCTCATTTAATCCTTACAGTGACCCTGTTAAGAAAGATGCTACTATCATTTCCTTTTGTTTTTCAGATGAAAAAACTAAAGTTTACAGAGCTAAAGTAGTGCAATTTCAGATGGTTAATAATTGGCAAGTCAGGATTCACACAGGACTGTCACCTTTTAGTATACGCAAAGCATCATGAGCCACTATGCTCCTTTGCCTTATTTAAAAGTGATTTTATTGATGTATTTCTTCCATTTTATATTTGGACTTATGCTCTTGTTTTATGCTGACTATAAGAGCATGAGGCCAACCACTTTCTGCTTTCTAATGATGGGCACAGCCTTTGTTTTCTGAAAATTCTAAACCTGAAGCCAAGTGCCCAATGTATTTTGTCTTTTCATAAGACTCCACAGCATGTATATCATTTTACACTGAATTTATTTTTGTTTTTTCCAGGATCACGGCCTTAGGGTGAGAGCATACACAAAGTTCCTAAGACCTAAAATTGAACCCAGAGCCAGATTAAATACTCAAATATGGCAATCATTTTATTTTAGGTTCCCCCCAGAAATATTTTATCTTCTCTATTTGTTGAATGTATCCTATTTTCTAAAGAGCATGCTTGTTACTTGGAACACATTTAGTTGAGGTTGGCCTTATAGGCTAGCATGTAAACTAAATGGATAGACAGGCAGCCGAGCCAGTGGTGATTGATAAATGTTTAAGAATTCCACGAGGCAGTTGCTTGAAATAAGCCGTGTTAGGAATATTTACACCATAGAAATCTGCTAATATTACAGGTCAGGTGTGGTGGTGGTGTTGTTCCTATTTGTTTTGTTTGTTTTCCATAAGGGAGGGAGAAAATGTGACCACTGGGTTAGGGAGCCTCTATTTCTGTTAAGGAAGAGATAAGATCATATGCTGAGAGTGGAGGTTAATGGGGTGAGGTAAGTGACTTGAAGAAAATAGAAATTTTTGGAATCACTCTTGAGAAAAATGGGAAAGAAAAGAGATTGAGACCAAGAGAGATGATTGCAGCTGTTAGATGTACGTAAATTGCCATGCAAAGTTGGTAAAATTATGAATTTCACATGAAATTTATATGTTTTGGGTAATAAATAAAAATTATAGAGAAAAGTGAGGGTTCTGATTAAGTGGCTTTCCCATTAAATTATGTAGAAAGGAACCATTTTAGGTAAGTTGGCCTCGTTTGCGGATGAATTCTCTTGTATCTCTTGCAAGGATGAATTTTGTTGTGCATAATTGTATCCTCTGATCTGTCAATTAAGTGTTTTTAAAAGTAACAATGATGCATTCCATTTGGATAATGTATTACATTTTACAAAGTGCTTTCACTGTACATTATCTCTTTTGATCTCATTTATTGTTGATCCCTGGTTGACATATTACTACTCACTGTATTTCAGTGAAGCTACTACACCTTCTGTCATACACTTTGAAGGAAGAGTCATATAAATGCAAATTTAAGTTTATCTCTGATGACTTTGAGATAAACAGACCAAGCCTGAAGGAAAATAATAAACCCAAAGGGTTGGAAATTCGTGGCAAATTGCAGCTACCTCAGAAATAGTTTCATTAGAAAAATCAGGTTCAATAAACAATAGGCGGTGTAAAGTGCTTGTAGATCGGTGACAAAAATTACAGATTTGTCTCTACGTCTCCAAACTACATAGATTTAAGTTGAATCATTTCCCTCAGATCAAAATATGTAAAAGTAAAAGTAGAACTTTTAAAATGCCACATATCTTTTTCTAGAAATAACAGATAAAAGATTTAAACATAAGCCTCTGTTAACCTGCTCTCCCCAGAATAGTGTCCACAAATTAGAGTTCTCGGCTCCAAAATCAAGAGCATTGGTGAAAGATTTCACAGCAAATCGTTACGCTTTCTTAATTAACTCTTTTAAAAAAAAATTCAGGAGGCGGTTGTTAAGTACAGAGATTTGATTCCTTTAGATAAAAAATTTCTTGTTATATTCTACCTTTGAATTTGGTAGTGATTACTTAAATGAGTATTATTACATGGGTGGTCGTCCGCTGGCTCTTCCTGAATTTAGAAAAATAATCCAAAATATATTTAACTCTCAAGGACTTGAACACTTTTTTTCTGTAGCCTTTGGGAGCACTGAGAGCCAAAACAATAATAGTTACTTAGAAATTTGGGGGAGAGTTAAATTTTATGGCATTTCTCACCTGTTGAACATTCATTCTTAGGATGGCTGTCACATATCAAACTTTTGGGGCACTTTGAATCTTGCAGTAATTTTTTCAAGGCAGCACTGCCTTTTCTTTCTGCTTAATGAATATTTCAGTATTTGAAGTAAAATATGCCTATTGGGTAGCTGGGACTATTCAAGTAGCCTAAGCTAGTTTTACTGTATAAGAATTATGCATGCACAGTTAAACCATTGTTGATAAATTACAAACATGCTTAATTATTTAAGGATATGCAATTAACAGATGCGTAGCTTTTCTATGGCCTGTTTTAACAGATGACTAGGGCATTTAGAATGTCCTTTCAAATTGCCTTAAATGTAATGCAGTCATTTTTAGTATTTTTTTTTTAATGTGGTTTAAGTCCTCAAAGTTTTTTTTTTCTTGTTTTTGTTTTGTTGTTGTTTTAAGATAAAGACGGGGAATCTGCTCTTTATACCATTAGAATATTCATCCCTTTAACTTTGTCTAATTATACCTTGGTTATTATGAATGTGTTTTTTCCACTTTAGGAAACAAACATCATACTTTCAAATAAATCAAGATTTTCACTAAAGTACTCCTGTTGAATATGAGTTTATTATAGGGAAAGCTAACGGCTGACCTTTTCCTCTTTGTCTTAGCTTCTGTGCTTCATTTGGGCTTAAAATACTTAGATTCAGAGAACATTAGTGAGGCTATCCCTTGTGGTAGAAATTATGCAGATAAATTATCTTATTTAATCTCTAAACATTCTACCAGATATTAATATGCCTATTTCAGAAATATATTTCAAAAAATTGTAAGTTGGGTAATGCAGTCATGTAGATGAAAATTGGAACTGTTACTAGCTGTGAACATGAGTTTTGTTTTTTATTCTTTTCACTACATTGCCTTTGTTTGGCACCCCAAAATATTTGGTATCAGCAGTGGCAGCTCCTGCAATACTGGTCCATGGGGTTTTGTTTTCTCATTTAAAACTCACTAAGGAGCCATGAGAGTTGGGATCTTGTTAACTTGTATAATATTGCACAACCCAGAGGTCACAGAGATCACTGAAAATATCTGGCGGGTAGCTGGAGAAGGTGAGGGATCCAAGAATGGACCTTTGGAAATCCTTCATTGCCAGAAGGATTAGTGTTATAAACAAAAATGCCCAGAAAGTTGAGACCAATCATAAAAAAAATAAAAAAATTTAAAAATCCTGGAAATCAAAAAGGGTTTTGAGTAGAATGAATTTATCCTATTAAAAACTATGGCCATATCACAAAGTGAGAGTTGAGGCCTGTGATCCATCATGTATTTAGAGGTCATCTACCCACTGGTTTCTAAATCCTTTTTAAACAGCAGAATCACTTTAATTCCAAGTAAAATCTTACCCTGTATTTCAATATATAAGAGAGAATGGTGGTATTTATTTTACAAAAAGAATTTAAGCACTTAATTATGGTAAGTTCCATCATTAAAAATAATTAAGCACTTTGAACGCAAGTATTTGAAATACTGACTTTGGGGAGACATTTGCCATATATATCCTATCTATTTCTCAGTTCTGTTTTGCAGGTGGTATATGCCATATTTGACTGTGTGCATTCTTTTTAGCTCTTTGAAAATTCAAACCATATATTTGCACAACCCCTGATTTAATCAAATAATACAGCTGTGACAAAACTGGGAATCATGGAAGTCCATTTACTTGCCATTAACACAAAGGCTGGTTCTGAATCTCAGCCTAGATATTTTGTCCAGCAGCATTTATATTGTCCTGATGTTCTGTGAAGAAGGTACCCTGACTCCTCAGAATGAAACCACTTATTCATTCTCCTATTCCTTCTTTCTCTCCCTCTTAGGCCATCAAAAAGTAACTTTATGTGCATTTACGTCACCACTGATTTTTCCATTATAGGAGCAGCAGAAAAGAGTTCTAAGCATGGTGCCGAAGACAAGACTCAGACCATTATTATGGCTATGAAAGAAAGAATGAAGATTAGGGAGAAAAACAGGCCGGAGGTGTTTGAAGTAATTCAGGAAATGTTTCAGATTTCTAAAGAAGATTTTGTGCAGTACACAAAAGCAGCCAAGCAGAGTGTACTGGATGGGACATCTAAGTGGTCAGCAAAAATAACCATTACAGGTAAAAATAGTTGTCTTGAAAATTTTGATTCCACATTGAGATTTTTATGTGTCTTAGAAATCACTGCTTAATAATAATTATAGGTAAAATAAGTAGAATGTTTTCAAACTTGTCAATATTGGTAAGACATGTAGTTGGTACTTGAAATTTCTAAAATATATACTAGATAATTGAAGTAATTGCAATTTGTTCTAATCAAAAGCTCTTCTAGAGGAAGAAGTTTCTCTTTTACAACATATTCATCAATATCCCGCAATTAGCTTTGTAGCTGCCCACCACTGATAAATTACAAGAGTAGCCAAAGATCTCTCTAGTCAGTTTTTCTTAATGAGAAAACACACATCATTTTACTTAATCCTTGATCAGTACCCCTCAAACATTTGATCCTTGAGTCAAGGCAGTTTGAGCTTAGTGATGTGTAGTAATTTGAACTTCTTAGGTTGCCTATAACAACAGCAAGTGCATATATATTGTGTTAATGTTTACCAAGCCTCTTAACTTACTCATATGGTACTTGTAAGATAAAATAAAGTTGCTTTTTTTTTTTTTTAACTAGGTTGAGTTGTTCAGTAGTGACAGCAAACTCACAAATAGAAATATATTTTAAATCACAGACCTTTGAATTATGTTGGATGCCTTTTGGCATATTGTATGTGCATCTTTATTTTTCTATACATTTATGTAGTAATGTGTATATAAGTATATAGCTGGTGTGAATATGAAAGTATATGTATATGGCTGCTACTCATTGCAGACAAAAGCAAATATTTACTCAAGGAAGGTTTTAATATTCAGTGTTTTCATTCTTTCATTGAATATTTTTAAGTCCTAATGTTCATTTCCTCAGTAAAGGAAATAGGTTTGGAAAATCAGTTGGGACCAAATAACGGGATGCCATAGAATGAGTTTGGATAGTTCCTCCCTTTATGCTGATGGAAGAAACTATTTTAGCATCCCTTTGCACAAATCCAGGGTGCAAAGTGTTAGAAAAACTGCCCTTTGTTATCATTTTTGTTTGTTTGTTTGAGGAAATGTTTATATTAAAATTTCTATTTTGGTTTATTTCAGTGGTTTCGGCACAAGGCTTACAGGCAAAAGACAAAACAGGGTCGAGTGACCCATATGTTACTGTTCAAGTGGGAAAGAACAAAAGAAGAACGAAAACCATTTTTGGAAACTTGAATCCAGTATGGGATGAGAAGTTTTATTTGTAAGTATATCATGTGAAACTATTATAAGTATTGATATATTTGGGGATAAATTTAAGGCAGGCATGCAAAATATAGAAACAATAATTATCTCATATTTAATACTATCTAAGCAGAAATTATCAAAAGTGAAATTAATGTTATGAAGTCACTTAATACTCACATTTATTATTCTTTATCTTTGGAAGAAAGTGAATAAAAAGAGTATTTCAAACAAAAGGTGGCATGGTCGAGGTGACTATACAGGAGAAAAAAAAGATTAAAATATGATCTTTAACTTCGGTTGACCCAACATAATTTGGAATTTACTGGCTTGATTCAGCAACATACTGACATCAAAGATTTAGGACTAAGGACAGTAGAAAGATTTTGGGCATCACCTGGCCCATCACACCTACACCATGATGAAATGGTTGATGATAACGTTTACAACCTCTCACTGTCAGGTCATTTATTTTTAAGCCTCTTATATTTTGTACCAAATGGTAAGAAATTATTTTTCTGGCATAGGTTCTTTTCTTTCTAGAGACATAAGATGACTTTCCAATTAGCATTTGATAGAAATGAAAATTCTGAACCCTGAGTCCTTTCTTTTTCTTCCTTCCTTTCTATGCTGATGGTGTAAACAGGGATCTTGTTAACATACCAAGTGAGCAAACCCAACACATACAGCTTGTTTGGAAATGTAGGCAATAGTGAGTAAGAAAAGAGAGCTTTTGTATGTATGGGCTGATGGAGAGAGTGTTCAGAAATAGGTTTGGAAAATCAGTTGGGACCAAATAACAGGATGCCATAGAATGAGTTTGGATAGTTCCTCCCTTTATGCTGATGGAAGAAACTATTTTAGCATTACTTTGTTAACAGAAGACAAGAAATCAATTGATAGGGGCGCCAGGGTGGCTCAGTCATTTAAGCGTCTGCCTTCGGCTCAGGTCATGATCCCAGGGTCCTGGGATAGAGCCCCATGTCGGGCTTCCTGATCAGCTGGGAGCCTGCTTCTCCCTCATCCAGCTCCCCCTGCTTGTGTTCTCTCTCTCGCTATGTCTCTCTCCGTCAAATAAATAAAATCTTTCAAAAAAAATCAATTGATAGTCATAAATTCAAATCTCTAAAGCAGTCAACTCAAATGAATCAAACAGGATAAGGGCAACAAAAAGGACAGGACTATGGCAAACTTAGAGCAAGTGACTTGGAAAAATACCGCTTCCATGGCCACATAATCATGCAGATGCAATGCAGCTAGAGCCCCCAGTTTCTCAGGAGAAGCTGGAAGTCTGAAAATTTAAAACCAGGTTTATTGAAGTAAAATTGACAAAATTTAAGTCTACATATTTAAAGTGTACTATTTGTTAAGTTTGATCTGCCTTATACCTCTATGGAGCCATCACCACTAACAATATAACCAACATATCCCTAACCCCGTATTCATGCCCCAGTGAGGCCGTCTCTCCTAACTCCCTCCATGACAAGGCAATCACTGATCTCCTTTATGATGCTATGGAATACTTTTAATTTGGCATTTTGTAGATTTTTATAAAAATAGAGCATGCACTATGCATTCTTCTTTTGTGTGGTTTGATTGACTCAGTGTAATTATTTTGAAACCCATCCATGTTGTAGGATTCAGCAATAGATCATTTCTTTGTATTGCTGCGTAGCATTTCATTGTAATAAAATATCAAAGTTTGTTTATGCATTCACCTTTTGAGGGACAATTGGTTTGTTTCTAGTTTTTAGCTACTAAAAATAAAGCCGTTCGGAAACTTGTAAACATATGTCCATACAAATATTTATACACATTTCTCTTGAATAAGTACCTAAGAGTAAAATAGCTGGAACACCTATTATGAATAGATTTAATTTTTAAGATAATTTTTCCAAGTGGTTGTACCATCTTAAATTTCCATCACCAATGTATGGGAGTTCCAGGTCATTACACACTTCTAACACTTTGTAAGGCCAGTCTTTTAGATTTTTGCAATTCTTATATATGTGTAGTATAGTGTTATAGTGGTTTTAGTTTGCATTTCTCTGATGACTGATGGTTTCAAGCATCTGTCATTTGCTGTCCGTGTATCTTTTTTAGTTAAGTGTTTATTTTGCCCATTTTTACTGTTTTTGTATTTTGTATTTGTGTAAGGTTTTTATAGTTTTATATTTTACATATAGGCCCATCATACATTTTTGAGGTAATTTTCTAATGTGGTAGAAGTTATAGACTTAAGTTTCTTATTTTGCATATTGCGATCCAGTGGTCCCAGCACCATTTTTTGAAAGCACTGTCCTTTCTTTACTGAATTGCTTTTGCACCTTTAATAAAATTCAGGTATCCACATATGTGTTGATCTATTTCTAGATTGTTCTGTTCCATTTATCTATTTATCCATATGTATGCCAATACCACACAGTATGGATTACTGCAGTTTTACTTTATAATCAGTCTTAAAATCATTGTTAGTCCTCCAACTTTTATTTTTTTCAGTTATTTTATCTATTTTAGAACCTTTGAATTATTTCAAAATGAATTTTAGAATCCGCTATCATTTTTCACACACAAAGAAACCTGATACAGTTTTGATTGCCTTATTGCTCTGGCTAAGATTTCCAATATGATACCAAGTAGAAGTGACAAAAGCACATATCCTGGCCTTATTCTCAGTCTTAGGTGGAACACATTGCTTTCTTGGTTAACTATGATATTAGCTGTAGGCTTTTTGTAGATGCCATTTACCCGGTTGAGACAGTCATCTTCTATTTCCAGTATGTGGACAGTTTTGATAAGAAACAGATGTTGTAGTTTGTCTAATGCTTTTACTGCATTTTTGAGATACTCATATGATTCTGAATGCCATTTAAAAGAAAAACTGGGAAGATATTTTTCCATTGTCTTTGTGTTTACATACTGTTCTTGTTCTTAGAAATCCATTGTTGCCCTCATCTTTGTTCCTCTGTGCATGTCTTCTTTTCTCCCTAGTTGCTATTAAGACAATGTTTTCTTTACTCAGTTGCACAATATGATAGTGTTGTACCATGGTGTGGTTTTCTTTGTGTTTCTGGTGTGTGGGGTTTATTGAATCAATTGGGACTGTGAGTGTGCAGTTTTCTTCAAATTTGGAAACATTTTGGCTATTTCTCTATTCTTTCTGCCTCTACCTTTTGTAGATTCCCCTTATAAATATATTAGGTCCTTTGAAGTTGTCCCACAATCCACTGATGGAATGTTTGTTTATCTTTTCTCTTTCTCTCTCTCTTTCCTTTTTTTCTGTGTTTCACTTTGGATTATTTCTATTGTGATGTGTTTAAATTCACTCACCTTTTCTTCAATCATGTCTAATCTGTTATTAATCCAAGCCACTGTATTTTTCATCCCAGATATTTCAGTTTCCATCTCAGGAAGTTCAAGTTTGGTCTTTGTATCTTCCATGTCTCTACTTAACTTTTTTTTTTTATTAAGACTTTATTTTCTTAGAGAAGTTTTAAGTTCACAGAGAAATTGAGGGGAGGGTATAGTGATTTCCCATGTACCTTTTACCCCCACATATCCATAACCTCCCCTTACTACTAACACTCCCCCATCCTTGAAAGTGGTATTATTTTCTTTTACAGTTGATAAACCTACGCTGACACATCATTATCACCCAAAGACCATGTTTACATTATGGTTCACTGCCAGTGGTTTATATTTTATGGGTTTGGACAAATATATAATGATGTGTGTCTATCATCATGGTATCATACAGAGTACTTTACCTTAAAAATCCTGTGTTCCACCTATTCATCACCCCCTATCCCTGAATCCCTGACAACCACTGACCTTTTTACTATCTCCATAGTTTTGTTTTTTGAAGAACGTCATACTGTTGGAATCATACAGTGCATTTAAGTTTACTCCATGTCTTTTATGTGGCTTGATAGTTGATTTCTTTTTAGCACTGAATAATATTCCATTGTCTAGATGTGTCACAGTTTGTTTATCCATTGACCTACCGAAGAACATCTTGGTTGCTTCCAAGTTTTGGCAATTAAGAATAAAGCTGCTATAAACATCCATATGCAAATTTTTGTGTGAACATAAGTTATCAATTTCTTTGGGTAAATGCCAAGAAGCATAATTGCTGAATTGTATGGTAAGAGTATATTTTGTTTTGTCAAAAGTCAAACTGACTTTTAAAGTGGCTGTACCAGTTTGCATTCCCAGTAGCAAAGAATGAGAGTTCCTGTCGCTCTGGATCCTCTTTAACATTTGGTGTTGTCTATGTTCCAGCGTTTGGCCATTCTGATAGGTGTATAGTGGTATATTGTTGTTTTAATTGGCATTTCCCTGATGACATCTGATATGTAACATCTTTTCAAATGCTTACTAGCCATCTGTATATCTTCTTTGGCAATGTTTTTAAGAAGAATTTTTTAAGTTTTTTTTTTTTTTTATGTTGAGTTTTAAAAGTCTTTTGACTATTTTGGATAATAGTCCTTTATCACCTGTGCCTTTTGAAAATATTTTCTCCCCGTCTATGACTTCTTATTCCCTTGGCACTTTCTCTACTTCACTTTTTGAACACATGCAAAATTTATCACTCTTTTGATGTCCTTGACTGCCAATTCTAACATCTGTGTCCATTTTGACTGATCAGTTTTTCTCTTCATTATGTGTCACATTTTTCTGCTACTTCACATGCCTGGTAATTTTATACTGGATGCCAGACATTGCAAATATTACCTCACTGGTTGGTGGATATTATTGGCATCCCCTATAAATATTACTGAACTTTGCTCTGAGATATGGTTAAGGCACATGGAAACAGTTTGGTTTTTTGGATGTTGCTTTTCGAATTTGTTAAGTGGAAATGAAATAGTGCTCAGCTTTGGGCTAATTATTCCTCAATACTGAAGCAAGACTCTGCTGTGTATTCTGCCTACTGACTCATGAATGATAAATTTTTCAAGGCTTCCAGGTAGAAACAAGCACTATTTCTGGTCTTGGTGAGTGCTGTGCACTGTTTGAGCTAATCCTTTTGATGCGTCTTAACCAGGCCTTCGGTAGTTTCAATGTGTGCACTTATCATGACTCACTTGATTGCTCAAGAGGAACCCTCTGCAGATTGTCAAAGTTTTCTTTCTGTTGCGTTCTCTTCTTTTTGACATTATGCCTGTGGCCTTTAGCTGCCTTTGTCTTCCCAGATTTTTAGCTCTGTCTTTTCCATTCAAAGAGTCTAATAGACTCCACCTGAGTTCTCTCTCCTTGTGCAGTGACCTGAAAACTACATCCAGGCAGTTAGCTGAAGTAATCACAAGGCTCACCTTGTTTGTTTTTTGTTTCCTTGGGAACACTGTCCTTCCTTGACAGATCTCCAGTATATTGAAAACCATATACTTTGTTCCCTTTTTGATTTTTCGTGTGGAAGAGTATTTCCCGTCCATTATTCCCTCTTGACTACAATTAGAAAGTCTGAAAATCTCATTTAATTGATAAGCAAAATGAAATAAAACAGTATGAGAACCAACACAAGGCATGTCAAACAACATCTAAATTCTAGAGATATTTGATCCATAGGTTGCCAGTTACATGTGTGAAATAAAGCATCCAGGGGCACCTGGGTGGCTCAGTTGTTAAGCGTCTGCCTTCGGCTCAGGTCATGATCCCAGCGTCCTGGGATCGAGCCCTGCATTGGGCTCCCTGCTCCGCAGGAAGCCTGCTTCTCCCTCTCTCACGCCCCCTGCTTGTGTTCCCTCTCTCTCGCTGTGTCTCTCTCTGTCAAATAAATAAATAAAATCTTTAAAAAAAAGAAAGAAAGCATCCAAAGGAACACAGTAGTGGAAATACTTACTCTAATATTTTAATCCTGCAAAGGGTTCCCTTGAGAAATCAGCTGAATAATAAGTGCAGGCATGTGAGGAAACTACCCAAGAATTAGGTAAGGGCCACCAAAAGATCTTGGTATGACAGTGCCCGGTGCTCATCTAGGTCAGGAATAGTGTTTGTTCCCACCTAACAAAGTAGAAGGCCTCATAATTGATGGGACAAGTACACAGAAGAGTATACTGGAATGGATGATTAAGATATGAATTATCTGTATTTTGGGGCAGTTTTCCTATAATTTACTGTATGCCTCTCTCTTTCTTTTGAGAGAAAGCATTATCTACAATGGCAATAACAATATATCTATTTTTTAAGCAACACTGTTTTCAAGGAAGAAGAAATTCAAATTCAAACCCTTTGTGCCCTGCTGTTCATGTAATATATAATTTGCATAATTTTTCACAATATTTTTTTAGTTTACTGACAAAATATGTGAGTGTTAAGTTACACTCACACATATTTTCTAAAAACAAATGCCTAAATTTTCAACAGTAGCTCTTTTTGTTTCCAGTTTCTAGAACTCTAGTATTCCATTCTTAATCCTGAGGTTCTACATCGCTGGTTCCAGAAATACTATTTTGGATGTACCTGTGCATGCTTTCATTTTACCATGAAATGGCATGAGAATTGCAAATTTATCTTCTGTTGTAAGGGTTTGTTTGTTTGTTTTTGGCAGGAGAAAGTGAGTTCATAGTGAATTTATGAGCAGATTTTGAAAAATACATACATGTCATAGATGAGCTCATCCATGCCTCCCACTACCTTGACAGTTCTGCCCTGTGAACTGGAGTGTAAAATGGTATCCTGACATTCTGAAAATAAGATATCTTATTAATAATATGACTATAGTTTGCATTTGGGGAATTAAATTCTGAGATTTAGTTTTTTTCAATATGAAAAATTGGGATCACAATGCTTCCTTCATAGGATTGTTATATTGAGATAATGTATATAGATTTCATGGCAGTTGGTAAGAATTAAATATGGCAGTATTATCATCATTAATTATTATCATTATTAGCATTAGTAACATGACATTCTTTGTGGTGAGATTCAGGACTTATGTTTGCATGTAAAAAAAAAAATTCTAATCTGAATAGTGAGGCCGAGAAAAGACTAATAAACAAGGTGCTGTAAAAGGAAAGTATTACCAAAATAAGAATTACAGAACCTAAATTGGCACAGGATCTGAGAGATTCTTGTATTCAACTCCCTCATTTTATTGGCAAAACACTTGAATCTCAGGTTATAGTAGAGCTGAGACTACAGAGCAGTCCCCTGTTCTGAAGCCACAAAGAAGATGCAAATAAAAATAAAGAAGGATGGTTTTTCCAACACGTAAACTATTGTCTTAGGAAAAGTGCTTTGACCAGAACAAAGCAGGCAGTCACAAAGCTGGTAAAATGAAAATGGAAATGAAGAAATTTTTAAAACAATTTTTGAAAGCTTAATAATCCCCCCCATTAATGGCAATTTGATACCCTCCAGAGATTAATGCTAAGTCATTTCACTTTTAATTTTGCCTCTCTTACCATGAGTTGAAGAAAGAAGTTTGAAATTTTCATCTTCAAAAGACCAAGATGTGTGATTTTAAGGATGAGGCACTCTGGAGAGTATTTGCCGAGAACAGAGGCATGACCATTTGCGCTCTGGCAGAAATATGGGTTAGGAGGGGTTGTAAACACACACAATTTTTAAAGCATCATATGGGTATGTATTAAGATAAGGTATATGAAAGTGCTTTGAAATGATAAAGTATCAAATAAATCTAAGGTGCTTGTTATCTTTGTTCTTTAATCCTAGTAAGTTGTATATATGATCAAATATACATTCATGATTATACATTCAAATATATACATTCATGATTAATTATGACATTTGATTTTATTTACCTATGCTATAGTTAATAAAATGTTTTATGCTTATCATAAATCATTGCCTCCAGAGGAAAAGGAGTAAGTTTCTTCCAGTGAGTTTTAGAGAGTAAATGGCAGTATAGTCTGTCTATTTGAATAAGAAATTTTGGAGTTACGAAGTTACATTTATGTTACATAGTTACTGTTCTTTCTAAAAGACTCTGTAGTTGATAGTTGGTAGTTTGTTTTTACTAACTTATGAAATAAAACTTCATGCTGATTCCTTCCTAGAGGGAAGCTAGCGGGCATGCATTATTTTTTTTTTCTATTTTTTATTTTTTTTTGTTTTTACTTAAATTCCAGTTAGTTAACGTACAGTATAATATTAGTTTCAGGTGTACAGTATAGTGATTCAACACTTCCATAGGACACCTAGTGCTCATCACAACAAGTGCCCTCCTTAATCCCCATCACCTATTTCACCCGTCCCCCTACCCACCTCCCCTCTGGTAACCATCAGTGTGTTCTCTATAGTTAAGAGTCTGTTTCTTGGATTGCCCCCACCCCTCTCTTTCCCTTTGTTCATTTGTTTTGTTTCTTAATTCTACCTATGAGTGAAATCGTATGGTTTTTGTCTTTCTCTGACTGACTTATTTTGCTTAGCATAATACTTTCGAGCTCAATCCACATCATTGCAAATAGCAAGATTTCATTCTTTTTTATGGCTGAAAATTCCAGTATGTATATATGTGTGTGTGTGTGTGTGTGTGTGTGTGTGTGTGTGTATGTATACATCTTCTTTATCCATTCACCAGTCAGTGGACACTTGGGCTAGTTCCATAATTTGGAGATTGTAGATAATGCTGTTATAAACATTGGGGAACATGTACCCCTTTGAATTAGTGTTTTTGTAGTCTTTTGGTAAATACCTAGTAGTGCAATTGCTGGATCATAGGGTAATTCTATTTTTAACTTTTTGAGGAAACTCCATACTATTTTCCAGAGTGGCTGCACCAGTTTGCATTCCCACCAACAGTGCAAGATGGTTTCTCTTTGTTATATTTTTAATTTGTATTAAAGAATTATTTTATTTATTTTATTTTTTTTAAAGATTTTATTTATTTATTTGAGACAGAGAGAATGAGAGAGACAGAGAGCACATGAGAGGGGGGAGGGTCAGAGGGAGGAGCAGACTCCCTGCAGAGCAGGGAGCCCGATGCGGGACTCGATCCCGGGACTCCAGGATCATGACCTGAGCCGAAGGCAGTTGCTTAACCAACTGAGCCACCCAGGCGCCCAAGAATTATTTTAATAACAAAATCTAGTCAACATAATTCCTGTGGTAGGAATATTTATGGTGGTATTGAATAGGCACAGCAGTGGTGTTTAAACACCTTACTTATGTAATTGACTGGACAATCACTTCCACTTGTTTAGTGGGTATCAGTTAAATCCTAACCACATTTCCTGAGTGCCCATTTTATGCAAATCACTGTACTTACAAGGTCCATAGAAAGTACTGACTTGAAGAGTGACTTCACGTTATACCAAAAAGCTGTCTGGCTTACTAGTTTATAAACTTGAGTTCCAGAAATTTTCTGGATTAACATGCTTCTTGACCTCCAGAAAACCCGTCAGCGTCTGTGAATCTGTCTCACAGTGGGCAGTGTGGAAAAAAAAATTACTCCCCACCTTGACACAATAAAATTTTTTGTTAAGAGGCAATGAACATGCAAACTCTTAACATGTGAGCATCAAACTCGTAAAGCTGTTGTTTATAGAAGCATAATCACCTTGGCCATTTGGAAGAATGGCCTCAGCCATGTTGAATTCACAGCTAACCAAATGCATGGCACACACAGTGCCTCAGGCCCATGGCTCTCCACCCTGCCAGGGGCCGCTCAGCTGAGGACTGAGAAGGAATTAAGCATACACAAAGCTCTAGAGGAAGAGATAGCTTCTTTAAATACTACAATTAAATACGAATAGCTCCATAGCACAGCAGATTAATATTTTAAAATGACAGCCTGAATGTAACCAGTGATTTGATTTATTGCCTAGATCACTAGCACAAGCCTCGTCTGGGCTATGTGGGAAGGGAGTATTTCCTCAGTTGTCTGAGCTAGCTTACAAAGACGGTAGTAGCATCAGGAAGTCATTTGTCAGGAAGGTTGTTCCACAGTTGTCGAAAGCAAGGAGTTTAGTCACACTTCATGGGATTAGAGATTTGTTTACTAACCGTTGTCTACATTGTGAATGTGCCTGGCAATGGAGAGACACTATAACCAATACTGCTTTTCACTTAGTGAGATTGAGCCATTACCCATCCACACAAAACAGAGCCGGTAGAATACATTATCACTGCTTCATTCCAGAAAACTCCAGAGGATTTTGTAATAAGGAGAGGAAGGGTCTGTGGAAAGAGATCTGGGCTGAATTCACTAAGCTTAGGGTTCTCAAAAAGAATTGATTGCCAGTCAACAAACCCTAAAATTTCAGATTAGGACAGACCCTTGGAGATGGCATTGTGATGTTCCATAGACCAAGATACAGAAGACGTTGTGCTTAGTTTCAAACTCAGGATTAAATAGAATTCAAACAGAATCCCCCAAATCTTGAGGGAGCCATTGGATTACAAACAGCAAACCCTTGGGTCAGTGAGGACTATTTTGTAAGGATGCCTCTGGGTGAGAAGAAAAAGAACCCCCTCACACTTAAACTGGACCATGGAAAAGGGATTTTTTACATGGACACGGAAAGCCCTTGAGGGAATCCAGGAAAAAGCAAATAAGAACTCCAAAATGGCGGAAATTATTATGCCCTTTGATTCCTCTCTATTTTTCTCTGACCATTTGTTCATCTGTATCTGTTTTTCTCTATCTCTACTTATTTCTTCTCTTCCTCTCTTTCTCCTAGCACTTGGTCCCTCCTGCCCTCTTCTTCCCTCTCTCCTCTGTACTCTGGTTTGATTCCTGGTCACTGCTCAGTAGCTGTTCATATATCATCAGCTTCCATGTGGTCCATAATAGCCTCGGTCCTGTGACCGTATGTCTTTCAACTCTAGCACTCAGAGATTTCTGCCAGGAAATTTCTTTGCATTTTAACCAATTAGTCAGTTCATCCTTATGAAATACCAGGCTGTGGTAAGAACACCTTACACCCATCAGTTGTGCTTTGTGTGAGGAAGGGAGAGGAGAGATATCCTGGTGGTCTGCTGGTGACTGATTTGACCCGTAGGTTGAAGCAATTGCCCCTGAGTGGAATATATCTAGTCAAGACACTCTAACGATCTGGATCTGTCAGGGGTTTTTAAGACCCAAATATTACAATTCTAATCAACCTCTGTTTAGTTCATCCTCCCACCTCTTGGGTATACCCCATGTGTGGACCAACCATTTTGAAGGCAGGAAAAGGAGAGCAACATGCTAGTCCAAACTGGAAGTTTAGAGATGTCTATTGACCCAGAAAAATAAAGTGTAAAATCTAATTTTCTAGGCTTTTTTTTTTTTAGTACCAGCTCTAACAGTCTTTAGAGAACTAATTCATTCATGAGGCACTCTTCTAGGTGCTACAGACACTGAGGTAAATATGAAAGATGATTACTCCCCTTTACAGAGCTTTTTTTTTTTTTTTCCCTCCTAACTGGAATAGAGATGGTGCTGAGGCTTCTATCATCAGCTAGGGAGGGAGAGCCAGTCCCCAGAAGTTAGGGGAAATGAGCAATTCTGCCTGGTGCTGACATCTTGGCTGGGCTTGACAATAGGATAGTTAGTTATTTCTAAATAAAGGGTGTTTATTTTTTTTTAAATTTTATTTATTTATTTGAAAGAGAGAGAAAGAGAGCACAAGCAGGGGGAGTGCAGAGGGAGAGGGAGAAGCAGGCTCCTTGCTGAGCAAGGAGCCTGTTGAGGGACTTGATTCCAGAACCCTGGGATCGTGACCCGAGCCAAAGGCAGGTGCTTAACCGACTGAGTCACCCAGGCATCCCACAAATAAAGGGTGTTTAAAGTATGATAATATTTGAAGGATGAGCAAAAGAAGTTCTAGATAAGCAAGTGACTTGTTGAACAAATATAAATGTCAAATCAAATCATTGCAAATCTCATAATTATAGGCACTGATATTTGTGTAGCTATTTACAGTACCTCAATTCCTGTCACAGGTATTATACTTCATAGTGCTTTACAAAGCATTGTTGTCATTTACAGATGAGAAAGCTAAAGCTCAGGGAGGTCAATAGAATGTTTCTAAAGAATTCTTCCAACAAGTGCAGTAAAAGAAGCAGGACTCATTTTCTTCTATTACCACAGTAAAGGCCCTTTCCACACTATTTCTTTCACTCATTAGTGCCATTTGTTCAAACCAGCCACCCAAAGAGAACCATGGAAAAGTCAGTACAGAATAACCCCACATGAGTAAAAGGTTAAGTGGAGATATGGAAGCTATTGGCAAAACAAAACAAAACAAAACCATACACCTGAAACTGAACTCCTAGAAATGAAACATACAATATGTAAAATGAAACACACACTGATTAGGAATGACAGCAGATTAGATATTGCATAAGAAAAGATTAATAAAGACATAATAATAGAAAAAATACGAAACACAGATAATTTTTTTTTAAATAGAACAATGAGACCACTTCAAGCACCCAAAACCATGTAATTGGAGTCTTCTAAAGGACAAAAGAGAAAAACGGGTACAGAAAAAATATAAAATATTTGAGTAGATAATAGCCAATTTTTTCAAGTTTGATCAAAATAGAAACCCACAGATGCAAGAAGCTTAACTTCAAGCATAAGAAAATGGAAAATTTATACCAAGGTACATCATCATCACATTGTTCAAAACTGGGAAAGAAAAGAAAATCTTGAAAGCCTCCAGAGAAAAAAGACATACTACAGGGGCGCCTGGGTGGCTCAGTCGTTGAGCGTCTGCCTTCGGCTCAGGTCATGATCCCAGGGTCCTGGGATCGAGCCCCGCATCGGGCTCCCTGCTCGGCGGGAAGCCTGTTTCTCCCTCCCCCACTCCCCCTGCTTGTGTTCCCTCTCTCGCTGTGTCTCTCTCTGTCAAATAAATAAATAAAATCTTAAAAAAAAAAAAAAAGACATACTACATACAGAGTAAGAAAAATAAAGATGGCAGCAGACTTCTCACAAGAAATGATATTAGCAGTAATACAGTAGGACAACATCTTTAAATTATTGAAGCAAAAACTGTCAAACTAGAATTCTATACTCAGGGAAAATGCCTTTCAAAATCAAAGGCAACAAAATAATTTTTAAGGCAAAATCAAGGCTTTTTCAGACGTAAGAAGCTGAAAGAATTCCTTTCCTTCCAACCTGCACTATAAGAAATGTTAACAAAAGTCCTTTAAACAAAAGAAAAGTGATACCAGATGAAAATGTAGATTTATATAAATGCATAAAAAGAAATGAAGAACATTGGCAATACTAACTACATTGACAAATATAATAAACTATTATGTTATTTTGATTTAAAAGATTACTCAATATTTAAACACAGTAACAACTAGTCCTTATGTAATAATTAAGATATAATAATGATTGCAGAAAGGTCTGGAGGACACAACTGGAAATAGGCTATAGTAAGGTTCTTATACTGTACATAAAAGGATATGATATTGTTTGTAGATTGTGGTAATTTAAAGATGTTTACTATAAAAGATGTGTACTATAAACTCTAACCACTAAAAAGAGAACAAAAATATTATAGCTAATACATCACCAAAATAGATAAATTTTAATTATAAAAAATAAACCAGAAAAAGGAAAGGAGTGTTTAAAAAAATGGGGAAATTAAAAAATAGCAAGATGATAGACTAAAACCTAAATATGTCAGTGATCATATTCAATGTAAAAAGTCTAAACACCAGGTTTAAAAGGCAGAGATTATCATATTGAACAAAAAAAACCCAAACTCCAACAATATCCACCCTATAAGAAATACATTTTATTTATTTATTTTTTTTTTAAATTTTATTTATTTATTTGACAGAGACACAGCAACAGAGGGAACACAAGCAGGGGGAGTGGGGGAGGGAGAAGCAGGCTTCCCGCGGAGCAGGGAGCCCGATGCGGGGCTCGATCCCAGGACCCTGGGATCATGACTGAGCCAAAGGCAGAAGCTTAATGACTGAGCCACCCAGGTGCCCCAAGAAATACATTTTAAATATAAGACATAAATAAGTCTCTTACTTGTAGGTCTGCTACTTAGAACACTTCACCCAAGAACAACAGAGTACACATTAATTTGAAATGCACACAGAACATTTTCATGGATAGCTAAGTATGTTCATATGAAAAATATTCAATGTCATTAATCATTCAGGAATGCAAAACTACAGTGAAATACCACTCCATAATTAGTTGAAGGGTGAGTTCTTTGTCTCTTTTTTTATTCTCTGCATTTTTTTCTTGGACCTGTCAACTATTACAGTTACATCTGACTTACTTTGAGTTATATCTCATTTTGTTATTTTAGTAGTAGCTTTAGGATATATAGTATATATCTTTAAATTATCACAGTCAACTTATCAGTGATATTGTACTTCACACACTGTATAAAAACTTTATAATAGTATACTTCCAGTTGTCTCCCTTAGACCTTTATGCTTTTGTTGCCAGCTATTGGCAAGGAACTCTATGGCAGGTGAGAATATAAGATGGTACAACCACTTGAGTAAACTGCTGGTTTCTTAAAAATAAAACATGTGCTTGTATGAAGATTTATACACAAATATTTATAGCAGATTGCTTTGTAATAGATAAAGACTAAACACCCAAATGTGCTGGGTGTTTAGTAGGTGACTAGATAGGCAAGTTGTGACATATGCAGAGTACTACCCAGTACTAGAGGGAAATGAACTGTTGGTGTACACAACATGAATAGATCTCAAGCTAAGTGAAGGAATTAAAGTGTACAGTTTGATTCCATTTATATAAAATTATAGAAAAACTAATAGTAAACTAATCATGGAAGACATCAGATCAGCGGTTGCCTGGGGAGTGGGAAAGGGAAAGGATAAGAGGAAGTGGTTGCAAGAAGTCCAAGAAAGCTTCTGGAGGTGATGGATATGTTAATTATACTGATTGTGGTGGTGGTTACATGGGTGAATACGTGTGCTCAGACCTAGTAAATTACACATTTTAAATATATGCAGTTAATTGTATGCCAGTTATACCTCAATTAAGTAAAAAGTCATTGACAAACATTAATTTCATCACTCTATTAACAGTACTACATTAATGATGTGTTTACACTCTACAAATTCATGATACAGAATTGTTCTTCTAGGATGATGATGGTGGTGGTGGTGATGAGGACCACAACAGTGATGATGTCCGTGACCTCCGTCACTACCACCCTTGTGTTCTGGCAGTTTATCATTTACAGTGTTCTACACATCTAGTAGCATTTAAATTCTAGAAGAAACTCAGTGTCATAGGCATTTGTATCTTTAAATTTACAGCTGAAAAAAGGAGTCTCAGACTTTGCTGAAGTTACAGGTTGTACAGCCAAAACCCCAGCCTCTGCTGCCTTCTCTAAGCATTTGACTCTCTCACTAGAGGTTTCTGGAGGGGCCAATTAGTACATAATACTGTTGTAAATTTTTCATAGCTTATTGATTTCTATATAATAAGTCATTACTCAAAAGAATGTGACATCTTAGGCACATCTACTTGCACTGATGGTTTTTTTCCCCCAGTAGCTATACAGTATTTTAGATCACTTTTGTTTTAATCCATAATGATTTTCATGTCTTTTATGTACATTAGTGTTGTCTTCCCACCTAAGATTTGAGCTTTTTGAGGGAGAGGACCTCCTAAAATAAAGTTGGGTACAAAATAAGCCTAAAAATAGACTTAATAATTATTTTCAAATGATAATTTCTAAGGTTAATTTCTTACCAATGGAAGTGTCTTTTATAAACCTTCTTTTTCATTTCCACTATTGCTTAACCCTGATTTCTCCCTTCTTACTAGTCCTTCAATGCCATTTTTTTTTTCCTGAAGACATTACAAAAATAGATCTTTCTTCTCTGTGTATGCTACTTGAGCATCATTTGGTGAGCTCGAACATTTACTTTTTTTTTTTTTAAGGTTTTTTAAATTTATTTTTTTAAATTTTTTTGTTTTATTTATTTTTAATTTTTTATTGTTAGGTTAATCACCATACATTACATCATTAGTTTTAGATGTAGTGTTCCATGATTCATTGTTTGTGCATAACACCCAGTGCTCCATGCAGAACGCGCCCTCTTTAATACCCATCACCAGGCTAACCCATTCCCCCACCCTTAAATTTATTTTTTGACAGAGAGAGACAGTGAGAGAGGGAACACAAATGGGGAGTGGGAGAGGGAGAAGCAGGCTTCCCACGGAGCAGGGAGCCTGATGCGGGGCTCGATCCCAGGACCCTGGGATCATGACCTGAGCCGAAGGCAGACGCTTAACGACTGAGCCACCCAGGCGCCCCTCAAACATTTACTTTTTTTTTTATCAGCATCTGTGGTATCTGTTTTCCTGCCTGATGAAAATTCTACAAATGCCTTTAGTCTTCATGATAGGCTTGTTTTTTATTTTCAGTTATGTCTCCTCCACCTGAGAAACTTTGCTACTTTTGATTAGAATTGGACCTGAAGGGACAAAAGGGACAAAATGTATTTTGATTTGCTTAAAGCACTGAAATCAGCAGTGAAAGTAACCTCTTGCGCTTTTACTATGACTAGATTGTGTCATCCTTTGTCACTCTGTCCACACAGAATGAAGGATAAAACACAGATCAATCAAATTTAGTAAATCTTGAAGATCTCCATGGCTTTCTTGACTTCACTGTTAAATTATATGGTACTTAATATATTGTTTTAATATTTATTTATTTGAGAGAGAGAGACAGAGATAGCGACAGACATAGAGAGAGCACAGGCAGGGAGGAAAGGGAGAAACAGGCTCCCAGCTGAGCAAGGAGCCTGATGCAGGGCTTGAACCCAGGACCCTGAGATCATGACCTGAGCCAAAGGCAGATGCTTAACGACTGAGCCACCCAGGCGCCCCAATAAAATTTTTTTTTAAAGCATTATGTATTTAGACTGTGATTGCAGTAGATGGCTATTTTTGAAAATAATTTTTTTTAAAGATTTTTAATTTATTTATTCATGAGAGATAGAGAGGCAGAGGCAGAGGGAGAAGCAGGCTCTCCGTGGAGCGGGGAGCCCGATGTGGGACTCGAACCCAGGACCCTGAGATCATGACCTGAGCCAAAGGCAGAAGCTTAACTGACTGAGCCACCCAGGCGCCCCTCTAATGGAATTTCTTTTACATGTCAAGTACAAACTAGGACACAAATAAAACTTAATTATGTAAAACTGGTTACTACTAGATTGAGTCATATGAAATTGCTGATATTCGACTCTGCTGACCTATGGAAATGGTAACTTCATATGATTCAATTTAAAGTACTATCCTCTGTTAAACTTTTACCTGAATAATCAGTCTTTTTATCTGGTTGATAGTGGTTTTATGTCCTTTTTCTGTTAACTTAAATTGTGTGTACAATTGATCAAATTGGATTGTTTTATTTTTATTACTCAAACTTTTGGAAGTTTTGAAAACAAATGTTTGGCTAAATTTTTCTTCTAGCTGTTCATAATTATGTAGATTCAACTTAAAGTTTCAAGGCACTTGTGTTTTCGTTTTAGTGATAAAGGTTAGTTAATGTAGATGCCAAAATATCACAGATGCTGTCAGGTGTTTTGTTGTGTTTGTGCAGTGGCTTGGTTTTTTCTTTTTTCCTTTTGGATTCCATCTCTTGGCATTTTCTATATTATCCAGCTCAAAAGGGTTCTGGAGAGGACTAAAGTATAACCCATGTTACTATGTATGAATTCTTAAAATTACTCCATTCTAAATCATTGATTGAAGCTTAGATTTAAGTGGGAAAGCTAATTGGAGTGTAAGATTTCCTAACATTTCTTCTCTTCTTTAGCAATTCGTTGGTGATCACTGCAGAGGTCTTCCATAAACTATGCTGTGTTGCTGATATCTGGAACGAGAGGGCTGTTAGCTAATAGCATTTACCTTTATGATTGTTGCTCCTGCCAAGTGTGGTATTCAGATAAAGTCTGATCAGGCACTTACTACAACTGCAACTTGTTACTGACATTTCCATCATTGCTTTAGAGTTTCTTGGGAGAATAGCAGCTCTTCTTTTCTAACAAAGAGTGAGGGCAAATTAGGTGCCATAGAAACTAATGGTGACTAATTCTGTTCTCTTCCCAGAGATAAATTTTTGCTATTAGTTGAACCCTTTTTCTCTGGCCAGAAGTAGTCAGAAGCTCTTGAAATGTCTCTTTGATATGCAGGGGGCAGGGGAAAGGGAAGGT
The DNA here is from genome assembly GCF_002201575.2 of Neomonachus schauinslandi. Classification (NCBI taxonomy): domain Eukaryota; kingdom Metazoa; phylum Chordata; class Mammalia; order Carnivora; family Phocidae; genus Neomonachus; species Neomonachus schauinslandi. The sequence goes on from NC_058411.1 coordinate 93,769,449, forward strand.
GGGGTGGAAAAAGGTACTTCTATTATTTTTTTTTTTCCTTTCTTTTTTTCCTCCTTTTCAGGTGGACTAGTCTGGGAAGGAGGAGTGTGTTGCACAAATATTATATATACACATTTCATTTAATGTATAAGTATGCTCCCTAAAGTCAACGTAATATGAAAAGTAGGTTTCACCTATCTGATTAGCAAAGATTTAAAAGTGATAATACTCAGTATTTGTGACAGTATAGAGAAAGTTATAAGGGTAACCACATACATGCTTTCTGGGGGATATTTTAGTAATGCAGATGTGATTTTGTGTGTATCTATATGCAGATGTGTATGTGATTACATGCCTTCTAACCTAGAAAATCCACTTTTAGTAATTTGTCAAACTGAAATAGTTTTACAAGTTCATAAAAATACACATACAGAGTATTCTGTGTAGTGCTGTAGCAGTAAACTGGAAACTACCTAAATGCCCAACTACTGTCTATGGGGGGGGCGGGCATAAACTGAATAAATTAGGGCACATCCATATAATGCAGTATATCATGTCACTAAAAAGAATGTAATCGTGTGTGTGTCTGGATGTACATGATATATTAAGTTTAAAAAGTCAAGATGCCAAATGGTATGTATAGTATAATCCCACATTGGTAAAAATTCAAATTAGATACACTTATATAGAGAAAATAATGTGTCTATCTTTTAACGGTAAATACTAATAGTAGACTATACTAATGTTTGCATTAAAATATTGACAATGACATTTAATAAGTAATGCACTGAATACAAATATATAATAATAGGAATTGTGTTCATTGCAGTGAAAACTGGTAAAGAGGTGCTCAACCTCTTCTTAAGTCTGTAAAGCATCTATCTACTTATAAAGAATGACTATAGAAAATTAGTGATAATAAAATGGTTCATCTATAAAGCACTATTATTTTTTCCAAAGCATTTTTATACCATAATTTTCTTTGCAAATCTCTCATTGTGCTACCTAGTATAAAAATGTTTATTGTGTATCAGTTCTTTTCCTGAAGTAAGATTTAGAAAAACACTTTTAGCATAGGAGTTTTATCTCTCAAGATGCAAATGCTAAGGCCTCTCAGGGAATGATCAAAGAAATGCTGAAAGGAATAAGAATGAGAACCACAAAAGTACTTCTAACTAAGTATATAGTTTTACATATCTCTTTAGGGCACTTTCTGCATAAGTTTAGCCTAAATGCTGGCTCTTCCATTTAGTCCCTGAAGTTTCTGCAGTGTGTTCTGTATCTCAGGGAACTAAACTCCAAAGCTTACATTTTCAGATTTTCTTGCTCAGTAGGTTTAGGTGTGAGGAGGCCCTTGGATAAGATCAGAGGTGGGAGGACAGGGGAAGCCATAGTGTTTCTTTACTTCTTTCTCTGCCTTGGACAGCACCTCCATTATCTTAGTCCCTTCCATGATTCAAGCTCCTGTTGGATGGGACCCCCTCTCTGTGGTCCAAGTTCCTATCTATCCTTTCCCATTGTGTAGTCTTGACACCCTTGTCAGTGAACCTTTGTACACAACTGGTGGAAATGCAAAATAGTATAGCTATTATGGAAAACAGTATGGATTTTTCTTAACAAATTGAGAATAAAACTACCATATGATCGAACAATCCCATTTCTGGGTATTTACCTAAAAAAAAAAAAAAAAAAAGAAATCAGAATCTCAAAGATGTAATAGTACTCCCATGTTCACTGCAGCATTATTGGTAGTAGCCAAGATGTGGAAACTACCTAAATGTCATCAGTAGGTGAATGAATAAAAAAGATGTGATATATACATACAATGCAATATCATTTAGCAATTGCTGCATTCAACAATATGCACCAACATGGATGAACTGAAGACTTTATGCAAAGTGAAATAAGTCAGTCGCAGAAAGACAAACATTGCATGATTCCACCTAAATGAGGTATCAAAAAGAATATATTCGTAGAATCACACCCTAGAATGGTAGTTTCCAGGAGCTGGGGAGAGGGGGAATTGGCAAGTTACTAATCAACAGGCACAAAGTTTCAATTAAGCAAGAGAAATAAGTTCTATACATCTGCTCCACAACATTACATCTGTAGTCAACAATACTATACCATATGCTTAAACATTTGTTAAGGGTGTAAAAAAAAAAGACTACAAAGCTACAGTAATGAAAAGAGTATGGCATTGTCATAAAGGCAGACATATAGATTAATGGAACAGAATAGAGAGCCCCCAAATAAACCCTCACCTAAAATAGTATTTTTAATATCTGAATCAGATTTTATTGCATTGGTATTCATCAATTATTTAATCAATTTCCTGTTTTGATAACTAGACTAATTAAAAGTTTTCCTGTTTCCTATATCTGCAGTAACTTGTTCTTTGCTATTAAAGGCAAATGATATTTATATGTTTGAGTGATAGAATTAGCTGCATTAGTTAGATATAATTAAAAACCTACTAAGTGCCCAGTACCCTTCTAAGTGTTACATGTATAATCATCTTTAAATAATTATTGATATTCTAATTTTATAGATTAGACATGGAGACTCAATGTAACTGCATTACTTGCCCAAAGTCATACTGCTAGTAAAGGGCTCATTGAAATTTGAATCAGGCAGATATTTTTCCAAGCCCGCTCTATTACTCCATCATACCTAATACACCTTGCTTTTGTAAGTAAAATAAAAATGGTGTAACTTCAGCTCAGGTCACGATCTCAGGGTCCTGGTATTGAGCCTTGCATCTGGCTCCATGCTCAGCAGAGAGTTGTCTTCTCCCTCTTCCTCTGCCCCCCCACCCCATTTGTACTCTCTTACTCTCAAATAAATAAAATATTTTTAAAAAGAAAAGAAAATGGTATAACTTCTATAAGTCACAGATCTTGGAATATTTGAGGTACAATAGGACAGCCATGAAACATGGCAACATGCACTGCTCCTGGCTCTTTACAGTTAAATTTAGAGGTCATTGGCATACATCTTCTTTATTTCATTGACAAGTAAGTTTAAGAAAAAAAATGCATGTCACCACTGAAAGTCAGACTTGGGAAGATAATGTCTTTATTCAAATGTCAAATAAATGTCAAATACATATCCAAAGTAGACTTTATTTCTGACTTCAAACAAATGGTTTAATTTCAGCTACCTAATTATGCCACTAATTGGAATATGCATATTTGTAATATTTAATGAGTAACAAAAAAGAAGAGTGTGATTACGCTTACTATAATACTTATTTTTTTTTAATTTAAGTATAGTTGACACACAATGTTACATTAATTTCAGGTATACATCATAGTGATTCAACAACTCTATATGTTATGCTTGCTCACCAGAAGTGTGGCCACTGTCTTTCACCATACAGTGCTATTATAATAATATTGACTCTATTTCCTGTCCTGTACCTTTTATTCCTATGCCTTATTCATTCCATAACTGGAAGCCTTTAACTTCCACTCCTCCTCCTCATTTGCCCATCTTCCTACACCCCTTTCCTCTAGCAGCCTTCAGTTCTCTGTATTTATATATCTGATTCTTGTTGTTTACTCATTTGTTTTTTAGAATCCACATATGAGTAAATCCATGTGGTATTTGTCTTTCTCAGTCTTATTTATTTCACTTAGCATAATACCCTCTACATCCATCTGTGTTGTCTCAAATGGCATGATCTCATCCTTTTTAATGACTATGTAAATTTCCTGTGTGTGTGTACACATGTATATCTTCTTTATCCATTCATCCAACAGTGGACACTTAGGTTGCTTCCATATCTTGGCTATAATAAATAATACTTCAGTGAACACAGGGGTGCACATATCTTTTTGAATACTACCCAGTAGTAGAATTAGTGGATCATATGGTATTTCTATTTTTGATTTTTTGAGGAACCTCCATACTGTTTTCCACAGTGGCTGTACCAACATTCCCACCAACAGTACACAAGGGTTCCTTTTTCCTCCACATCCTTGCCCACACAAAATAGAAAGCTTTTGCATAGCAAAGGAAACTCAACAAAAGCAACCTATTGAATGGGAGAAGATACTTGGAAATGATATATCTGATAAGGGGTTGATCCAAAATATGTAAAGAATTTATAAAACTCAACACCAAAAAACCCCCACAAACAATTATGTTAAAAAAGTGGGCAGAGTACTTGAATGGACATTTTTCCAAAGAAGATATGCAAATAGCCAACAGACACAAAAAAGGTGCTCAACATCACTAATCACCAGGGAGATGTAAATCAAAACCACAATACGCAACTGATAAATTATTGAACACTACATCTGAAACTAATGATGTACCATATGTTGGCTAATTGAACTTAAAAAATGGAGCAAGTAACCCTAATTTGTATGGAACCAGAGAAGACCCCGAATAGCCAGAGGAATGTTGAAAAAGAAAAGCAAAGACGGTGGCATCACAATTCCAGACTTCAGGCTCTATTACAAAGCTGTCATCATCAAGACAGTACGGTACTGGCACAAAAACAGACACATAGATCAGTGGAACAGAATAGAGAGCCCGGAAATGGACCTTCAACTCTATAGTCAGCTAATCTTCGACAAAGCAGGAAAGAATGTCCAATGGAAAAAAGACCGTCTCTTCAACAAATGGTGTTGGGAAAATTGGACAGCCACATGCAGAAGAATGAAACTGGACCATTTCCTTACACCACACACAAAAATAGACTCAAAATGGATGAAAGACCTCAATGTGAGACAGGAGTCCATCAAAATCCTAAAGGAGAACACAGGCAGCAACCTCTTCGACCTCAGCCGCAGCAACTTCTTCCTAGAAACATCGCCAAAGGCAAGGGAAGCAAGGGCAAAAATGAACTATTGGGACCTCATCAAGATAAAAAGCTTTTGCACAGCAAAAGAAACAGTCAACAAAACCAAAAGACATCCGACAGAGTGGGAGAAGATATTTGCAAATGACATGTCCGATAAAGGGCTAGTATCCAAAATCTATAAAGAACTTATCAAACTCAACACCCAAAGAACAAATAATCCAATCACGAAATGGGCAGGAGACATGAACAGACATTTTTCCAAAGAAGACATCCAAATGGCCAACAGACACATGGAAAAGTGCTCAGCATCGCTCAGCATCAGGGAACTCCAAATCAAAACCTCAATGAGATACCACCTCACACCAGTCAGAATGGCTAAAATTAACAAGTCAGGAAACAACAGATGTTGGCATGGATGCAGAGAAAGGGGAACCCTCCTACACTGTTGGTGGGTATGCAAGCTGGGGCAGCCACCCTGGAAAATAGTATGGAGGTTCTTCAAAAAGTTGAAAATAGAGCTACCGTACGACCCAGCAATTGCACTACTGGTATTTACCCCAAAGATACAAATGCAGTCACCTGAAGGGTTACGTGCACCCCAGTGTTTATAGCAGCAATGTCCACGATACCCAAACTATGGAAAGAGCCCAGATGTCCATCGACAGATGAATGGATAAAGAAGAAGTGGTATATATATATACAATGGAATATTAGGCAGCCATCAAAAGGAACGAAATCTTGCCATTTGCAATGACGTGGATGGAACTAGAGGGTATTATGCTAAGCAAAATAAGTCAATCAGAGAAAGATAAGTATCATATTATCTCACTGATATGAGGAATTCTTAATCTCAGGAAACAAACTGAGGCTTACTGGAGTGTCGGGGGTGGGAGGGATGGGGTGGCTGGGTGATGGACATTGGTGAAGGTATGTGCCATGGTGAGCGCTGTGACTTGTGTAAGACTGATGAATCACAGACCTGTACCTCTGAAACAAATAATACATTATATGTTATTTAAAAAAAAGGAAAAATGAACGGGGGGAATCAGAGGGGGAGGTGAACCATGAGAGACTATGGACTCTGAGAAACAAACTGAGGGTTCTAGAGGGGACGGGGTGGTTGGATGGGTTAGCCTGGTGATGGGTATTAAAGAGGGCATGTGTGCATGGAGCACTGGGTGTTATATGCAAACAGTGAATCATGGAACACTACATCAAAAACTAATGATGTAATGTGTGGTGATTAACATAACATAAAATTATAAAAAACTGCAAAAAAAAATATATATGCCTTCAAAAGGAAAAAGAAAACACAATGAGATATACCTTGCACCTGTCAGAATGGCAAATCAAAAAGATAGGAAATAACAAGTGGTGGTGAGAATGTGGAGAAAAAGGAACCTGTGATATTTTTTTGGTAAGCAATTTTGAATATCTACTTGCTACAGGTACTAGGGATTGAAACATAAAAAAGAATAAAAAAAACTCCCAGGGAAGTTTCGCTCAGAGGTGATATTTTCTCTGGGTCTTGAAAGATAGGTAAATGTTCATCAGGTAGAGGAATAGGGAAAAGAAATCCTTGTCCTAAGAAACACAATGAACAATGTGTCTGCAATGGAAAAATACATGGTGAATCAAAGAAATGGTGACTAGAAACCGCACCCATCTTGCATAATACATACTCCTACACAGCTATTCATTTCTCCAATTGTTGAGAGAGCCATTTGGTCCTCCAATTTTCTACCTGCTCTTTTTACTTGAAATCTATTTGAGATATAGCATTATATGAATTTAAGGTGTACAAAACCTTAATTTGATACATTTATATATTTTAATATTACTATTGTAGCAATAGTGCTGCTCTCATGTCACATAATTCTTTTTTTGTGGTGGGAATAATTAAGACTTTAGTCTCTCAGTGTATTAAATGATTATTATAATGTTATCTGTATTCACTGTGCTGTGCATTAGCTCTCCAGGACTTACATGTCTACTAACTGCAAGTTTGTACCCTTAAATAAAACCTCTCCTATTCTACCAACCCCAGCTTCTGATAGTCACCATTTTACTCTTTTTACTAGTTTATTTTTTTAGACTCCATATATAAATGATACCATATAGATCTTCTAATCTCTAAGTGGTCTCTCTCTTCACAGCAAAATGGACACAAGTATTTGTCTAAAGGTTTTTTACCTTTATTATTTTAACATTAATTTTTATTAATGCTAATATTTTAATAGCATTTAATAATTCTTAAGACAGCTATTAAAATTTTATTCTGCAACATTAGTATCTGTGAAGAAAATACTGGATATAAAGATAGAATATAAGACTTTGAGATATTCATGCTCTGACTGTGGGGCTCGAAGGTGGGGCAGACAAATGGGTCCTTCTTATAAGGTGGTACTTTATTCTTTGGTTCTCGGGTCTGTTATGGTATAAGGGCTTCTTTCAGCCAACCCTTCAATGCTAGTGCATGAATTCCTCTTCACTTCTTGTCCTTTTTCAAAATAATATAATTGATTTCTTGTTCTTATTTTTATCATCTTCTTGGTCATTAATTTATAGAATGGATCTACAATGCCCAATTACTATAAAGAAAAACCTCAGGAAAACTTAAAAGTGAAATGTCGGGGACTGTTTTTTGATCCTGATACCCATAACTCAGTTGTCCTTAAAAATGCAGGTGGGAATAGCTGGTGTGCACCATCCCTGGGTTTTGAACATAGAGTCTGTTCATCTACTGTAATAGAATTCAGAGGTAATAGGGTTGGGATCTTAAATCAGGCACAATTGAGACATCAATATGGCAATGGAAGTGGGTTACATAATTCATAATAAATCACTAAAAGGAAATGTGAACACTCTCTCACAGTATTTCCATTTGGTGGGTCAGAGTTTAAAGAATTAAGCTGTAACTAGAGAATTTAATTACTGTTCAAAAGGCTGCTCCTTTGCCTCAGGATGGCTCTTGCCAGTTTCTGGCTGCTGATTTTCTCAATGTTCTGCCTGGAAGCCTTAGTTAAAATGGGATTATTTACAATTACTAGATATTTTAAAATACACTTTTGTTGATTGTATCAGATAAATATGAAGAATAAAATAGAAATGTTTACTAGTTCTGCCACCTATATTTCGATACATACCCTTACAGCTTCTTTCAGTGCAAACACACACACACGCATTTATTCATATGTATTTAATATCCCTTATTAATGTTTCTGTTAACCAAACCCAGTATAATACCATTTAAAATATAGAATTCTCATTTGCTACACTTAAAATGTGTGGCTATAATTTTACACAATTTTAATAGACACGATTTTTAATGTCACATCACTTCCTATTGGCTTTTTTCCTGACAAAGTTGCCACGTGAGATCTATTTTACTTCATTAGATCTAGTGCCGCTCTAAGTGCAGTTTTCATTCTTCAGACAACTGTTTGTTAATATACTACATTAGTAATGACTTCCCATCACAGTATGATTACATGGGGAAGGGCTTCTTTCTTCCCATCGAATTCAGACTTTATGGACTTTATGAAATTCATGGACATCTCTCAACGTAAAGCAACTTTTCTCGGAATGTGTTAAACTCTGATAACTTGGCTAAGGCCTGGGTTTTATTTTTGTGTTGTTACTTTTTTTGTTTTGTTTTTTGCTTTAATCATTGGAGATATATTGGACTTTCCCCAGGAAACTCTAAATCTAAAAATATTTGCATTGAGACCATTTGCAAAGTTGGAATAAATAATTACAAAGAAATTAGTCATTTGGATGGCTTCCAAAAAAAAAAAAAAAAATTGGCCCAATAGCGATTGGCTCTATAGAGATACCGTACCTGTGATTTAAAAACAAAACATAGACACACACAAAAATCCTGAGTCAGGGGGAAATGTTTTCCTTTAATTTGGGAAGAAATAAAACATCATATTCTTATGGAAACAAAACCAGTCTTTAACAATTAAAAAAAACATAAAATTAGACATATGAACCATCCTTTAAGAAGGGAATTATTTTTAGTTAAAGGAAAACTACAAAACGGTGGCTCTAACAATATTTATCAAGAGTTTGTGTAGTAAAATATCTTATTCTCTACTGATTTAAAAAAAAAAGCCAAATTCACAAACTAGGAAACTAAACCAGAAGTCTTGGTTAGCTAATTAACCAGGTTGGATATGGTCTAGTAGAGGAAGATTTAATGGGGCTACGTTTTTTTTTTTTTTCTATTATATGTAACAGATTTTTTTTTATATGTAAGGATATTTCTCTTGCTGTCAAATTTTGTTTCGTATGTGAGCCTATCATTTCCCATCTGAAATGCAAAACTGTGTGTTTTTGTAAAAGTCAGGGTTTATGAAACACATGTTAAATAGTTAAGTGACATAAAACACATCGGGTGTAAAAAATAGTAACAGCTCATAAATTAAATGTTTTGAATTATTTTGTATATAATCAAGCAAAATGAACTTCGTAGTTTATTATTATTTACCTATTTGATTTTATTAGAATTTCATTCACTTTGGGCGCCTGGGTGGCTCAGATGGTTAAGCGTCTGCCTTCGGCTCAGGTCATGGTCCCAGGGTCCTGGGATCGAGTCCCACATCGGGCTCCCTGCTTCCTTGGGAGCCTGCTTCTCCCTCTGCCTCTCTCTCTCTCTGTCTCTCATGAATAAATAAATAAAATCTTTAAAAAAAAAAAAAAGAATTTCATTCACTTTCACATTAAGCCACAGATCTAGATTAATAAAAAGCAGTTGATTTCATTCAACAAAAATTCCAGGTATAGGCATTTGAGGGCTAGTAAGGTAACTAAATTATTCCATCAAAGAACAAAGCTTATTCCACTTACCTGTTCTAACATCTTTAGTGAAAGCTGTTCTGTATCCATATTCCAGAATAATAAAAGAGGAAAACGTAACAGAGAAGATCAGAAGACTTTGGCTTATATCTAATTGGCAGAACTATGTTAAGTGGTCCTCTCCAATTAGAAGGAAGGCTGAGATACTGCATAAAAGTAGAAAAGGAAGGGTTGAAAGGTTGTTGAGTAAATACATTTATAGTGTGGGCCACCTTCCACCTCGTTGACTATTCAGCGTTTATATACAGCCTTTCTATCTCTATATTTAATTTAAATAAAATGAATTCATCCTCTCCCTTCCAAGGTAGGCAATACCAAAATTTTATACAGTTAGTGCATTTAGCTTGAAGTCTGTGATCTTTGGGTAGTCTCTGCATCCGCTCCAGGTTTGGTTCCTTGTGATCCTGGGACTTATTAATTAAAGGCTTATCATCTTCCTCCAAAATTCCCAATGTATTATTGTGATGAGAGAAGAAGATGGGGCAACAGCAATTTAAAAGTCTTATTCAGTAATAGGGAAAGTGGGAAAGACATAACCATTGTCGGTACATTAACAAATATAGAATCCTACTAGACACCTGTAGACACCTACTAGACACTCTGGGCTTTCTGATCCTAGCAGCAGGAGTAGTTACTTGGCTAACCAATCTGGCAGGCCCTTGTGCTTTCCAGATGAATTTCTTTTATCCATTTTCCTCCAAGTCATTGGTTCTACGTCTGGGGAGACCTTCCTCACTCAATATGTCAATGTCCACACTCTAAGCAGGTACTCTGGAAAGTGCAAGCAAATGAAAGAGGGCTCTAAAAATAATTAAAAGGTACTCACTTCGCAGGACCTATACTAAAATCAGAAAAATACAGACGAGATTAGCATGGCCCCTGCATGAGGATGACATACAAATTAGCGAAGCATTCCTTATTTGATGATGATGAAGATCAGAAGCAGCGTAAGACTAAGGCATTTACAGGGCGCCTGAGTGGTTCAGTTGGTTAAGTGTCCAACTCTTGATTTTGGCTCAGGTCATGATCTCAGGTTTGTGAGATCAAGGCCCACACTGGGCTCACACGCTGGGCCTGAAGTCTGCTTAGGATTCTCTCTCTCCCTCTCTCTCTCATTAAAAAAAAAAAAAAAGCAGCAGCAGCAGCAGCAGCATTTACTTTAAATACAGCTGTAGCCCGCCTGAGGCACATTTGATAATACTCTTCCCTGGAAAATTTACCAAGATTCCAGGAGATGGGCTTCAAGACAATTTTATGAGTAACCACATGAGCCTGCAAACTTTAACTCTTCACTGCCGGCTCCTCTGCTCTAATTTCTTTCTCTTGACCTAATGGTTGCTGCCTCAACCTCTGCAAAGTAGTAAGCATGCCAAGGCGAGAATGAATGCAACACCGCTGATTTCATCTTTGCCACTAAATTCCCTTCATTGTCACTCAGAGACTTCCTGGAGGAAAGTGTTTGAACAGCCCAGGGGCACAATTTTATCTCCTTTTGAAGTTGCACTTAGAAACCCTTGCTTGGGGCGCCGTGGCTCAGTCGTTGGGCGTCTTCCTTCGGCTCAGGTCATGATCCCAGGGTTCTGGGATCGAGTCCCACATTGGGCTCCTTGCTCGGCAGGAAGCCTGCTTCTCCCTCTCCCACTCCCCCTGCTTGTGTTCCTGCTCTAGCTATCTCTCTGTCAAATAAATAAATAAATAATTTAAAAAAAAAAAAACCCTTGCTTGTTACCTGTGCATTACATTTTGTATATACAGAAGCAGCTGGCTTTTCTCAAACTTGTAGGGTTCCAAATTTATGATATCCTCAGTCAATTTATATTGCGGGGCACAAGGAGAGTGAGCCTCTTTGGGCATAGCTGGGCCCCCTTGCATCTCTGCTTACAAACTGTCTGGATTTAGTTTGAGTGCATCTCCACTGTAGTGCATTTTTGATAGCAGCCGAACTTAATAAACATGTGGCAACATTCTAAATTTTACTCCAACCATTCACATCATAGAAAAACTTTACTTGGCATGTGCTCAGAATTGCAAGGTATAGCAAGCAACAGTTTGACCTGCTGTTCTGCTATTGCACTTGGCAGTGACTTGGCTTTCCAGACTGTGGTCATGAAATCTTCGCTGGCTGCCCCCATCATGTCCTCCACAGTCAGTTCCACATAAGTCCTGGTATTGAAGTTCCCTTCATTTTTTCAAAGTTACTGCATTCGTCAGTATTCTTAGTTGCAAAGGAACTAGAGTTTGCTCTAATTAGTTTTAGGCAGAAACAGATTATTTCCTACACTGTTAGGTTGCTCAAGACTTTGAAAGGCAGAGGGCCTGCCTTTGAAGCCACTGTAGAGAAACTGTCCAATTCCATCGCAGGGTTTCTTTGGAGAAAACAACATTGCCATCATTAATCAATATTTTTGCTTCGCAAGACTAAATACCAGAAACTTTACATCAAAATACTAAAGGCTCCGCCACCAGTGTTGCCAAATGAGCAAATTCTCAGAATAGAACCACTGCTTCACTTTAATTTTGAGTTCAGATCTTACTTGAATGGAGGTCAAATATCTGGGCCATCACTACAAAGGAATCTAGGAATGTGAGTTACCTAGCTTCAGTCTTGGGAAGAAGAGGAACATAAAGAGGAATGTAGCCAAAATGGAAGGAGAATGTTCAGAGAGGCTGAACATCCACATGTGATGATTCTTCACCACACTATCCTGAACTAAACGTCTGGTTTTATATGCATTGCAAAATCCACGTGGAATTTCCAGTATTTGCAATAGCAGTCCCACAATTGTCTTTACTCTGTGGAGATAAAAAATGTAAGTTTCTGACAGCTTAAACTTGAAACATAATAGCAAACATTGTTTATTTTAAGTATTATTTACAAAAAGCTCTTTGGGAAAGATAAAGTAGGAACTAGCATGTCTTTATGAGGAAAAAAAAAAAAAAACCCAGAACAAATGTAATAGAAGATGTTAATAATAGAGGAATCTGGCTGGGGGACATGCAGGGACTCTCTGTATTCTCTTTACACTTTTCTCTAAATCTATGATCTAAATTTAAAGATTTACTTAATTAAGAAATGAAAAGAATAGAATCAATGAGAAATACAGAGATATTCAAATTCCCTTACGCAAAATCACAAGAACCGGGGCACATCGTTGATTATATTTGTTCTGAATCCATTAATATCACATGCACTTTATTTTGACATTAAAGAGGGAAGAGTATGGTTGGTTGAATTATCTAACCTCACTAAGTCTTGTTCGTGTCTGTACGTTAATAGGGGCTCCGAAAATTACTGCTATGTGGGTGAATGAGTAGCTGGCTGTATGGGTGAGGGAATGGTAAACTCTTGATGGTACAATAACAAAAAATACAAACCGAATTAATGAAGAAAATAATGGAAATGCGAGCAGTCATTTGGAAGGTGTACTTCCATCTGGTACAGAGAAGTTATTTCTAACAGGAATTTGAAAAGAGATATTACAGTGTTGTCTCTCAATTTGATAAATACACATACAGAAACACACAATGTATATGTGTGCATATACAGTTATGAATTATGTACAAGGAAAAATTATACATGTATACATATATAGTTATACTGTTTCATATGGAGTACTATTTGTGTATATGAGTGTGTGTGTGTGTGTGTCTGTGTATCAAGCTAAAAATCTTTACCTTAAATTTATAACAAAAACTAGAGGCTCAAATACTTATTCTTACAAATGAGACCGGATATTTTGATTTTGTTAAGTAATAGATTCTAGAAATATTTACCAATCTTTATTATCCAGAGTTTGCTGTTTATTGCACTTGTTATTTGCAGGTAAAAATTTTTTACATGTCTGTCTCCTAGGACCTACATGAACTCTAGTGGTTATTTTATCAAAAGGTGACAAAAAAGGATTTATTTCTGTTTTTGTAATATTTTGCATTTTAAGTTTATGGCAATGATAATTATTTTGATTGATATTCTAAGTTTTCTTTCATTTTTCTAAGAATGACACAAATGAGCTGAGAACTGGGTTTTTTGTTTCTACATTGATTTTTTTATTTTTAATAGCAAAGAAATTAAAATCTGAGCTATTTTTAATATAAATTTTGGGTTAAATGCCAAAAATTACTGTATCTCAGTATCCTCACTACTATACTTTCAGTTGTGTTATCTTTGGAATTCTGAATTAGATAGGAGGCAGCTGTCCTGTCATCTATCCCAACCGCTCTCCTTGGTTTGAAAGTGGTTTTGTTTGCTGCAATGGATACAGCATCATTGATTAATTATTTTTCCTTCCCCACTATTTCCACCATTGGAAATAGCTATCAAGATTGGAGAATTTCTTTGTTGATATACATGATATTTCTAAGAATGACATTACGTTTCCTTCAAATATAATAAAGGGAATTTTTTTGGCAAAACTTTGTAGATTTTTTAATGAACATTTTGTGAATGCTAGATGCATGCCAGAAACTATAAGAATAGAGATATTAATAAATCTAGATCTTACCTTCAAAAATAACTTATGAAATGAGGACATTATATTAATGACTACTATAGATCAAACACTCGTCTGTCACTGTACTAACTGCTGTCAGGTATTTCACTTAATTTCTATAAATATCTTCTAAGATAGGTATCATTAACCCCATTTTATAGATAAACAGATTCATAGAGGCTAAGTCAGGTAGAAGTAGTTAGTTCTCAAACCCTGACCCCCTTTGTATAAAGTAATTCACAATGACTTTTGTATGCTGAAACAAAATAATATGTAATTTCATCTATCAATACAATTTTAAAAAATGAGCATAGTGTTCCAAAAGGAAAAAATGTTTAATGTAATGTATTCTAATACGTATTTTAACATATAAGAGTAAAATACAGCTACCCTCGAATACATAAGGTAGTAGTTATATGCTTTCGTATGTTGGTAGAATTAGCATATATGTGACCATCTCCACTCCAGACTGATACAAATACTTTGATTCAGATACTGTGAGCGATTTTGACATTGGTAATATAATTTCTCAAAGTGCAAAACAGCTCTTGGTAAAGTTCTGAATAGCAACAACAATTTTCCTTTGATTAGTGATTTAGACACTGTTTTCTAAAAAATTTCTGTCTTAAAATACACACAAGAGTTGGTGTTTATATGTAAAAAAAAAAAAGTCTCAAACTGAGGTGATTTTCAATGCATTTTGCATCTTTATTAATGCTTTTGCATCATTTCAAATCATGCAGGCTGTCCAGTACATGGTAAGGTGTCCAAATCCCAGGCCTACCCCACCTAATGCCACTAGTTCCCCTAAATGTTTATAGCAACCAAAAAAAAAGTCCCAGAAATTGCCAAACTGCTCTATGTAGAAAGTTCTAGCATTACGTAAAAATAGTGGGGCTTATTTTTCACATTGCCATGTTATACTGCAAGTTTTATTATTAAATGTACTGTATTATCTTGTCTCAGGTTAATGGGAGAGAGAGAACTCTGTCAATTGCCCTTAAGTATTTTTTTTTTAAAAAGATTTTATTTATTTGACAGAGAGGGAACACAAGCAGGGGGAGTGGGAGAGGGAGAAGCAGGCCTCCCGTTGAGCAGGGAGCCCGATGCGGGGCTCGATCCCAGGACCCTGGGATCATGACCTGAGCCCAAGGCAGACGCCCAACGACTGAGCCACCCAGGCGCCCATGTCCTTAAGTATTTTTTATGCCGTGAGTCCATTTGGCAATCTGGTGAATACCATGGACGCTTTTCAAAATCATTTATTTGTAAATTCCTAAGATAAAATATATAGAATTGAAAAAATCAATTACTTTGAAGAATACTTTTAGTACAGTAAATGATAGTTACAAATAACATTACAAGTTTCATAACAATGGTAATGTTACATGTAAATATCTTGGTTTTATTGGTGACAAAATCTTCCAGGGACTCAGCTGTGGTTTGTTGTTTATGTTCATAATTGAAGGAAAATAAAGGTGAAATTATTTTATTTCTTTTTTCAAGTTGTTTAAATTCTAGTTAACATACAATGTAATATTAGTTTCAGGTGTAGATGTTAGTGATTCATCAGTTGCATATAACACCCAGGGCTCATTGCATCACAAGCCCCCCTTAATGCCCATCACCCAGTTACCCCATCCCCCCACCCACCTCCCCTCCAGCAAACCTTAGTTTGTTCTCTATAGTTAAGAGTCCATTTTCTGATTTGCCTCTCTTTTTCCCCCTATATTCATCTGTTTTGTTTCTTAAATTCCACATATGAATGAAATCATATATTGTCTTTCTCTGACTTATTTTGCTTAGCATAATATACTCTATCTCACTCCCCATTGTTGCAGATGGAAAAACTTCATTCTTTTTTATGACTGGGTAATATTCCATTGAATATGTGCCACATCTTCTTTATCCGTTCATCAGCTGATGGACGTGGGCTCTTTTCATAATTTGCCTATTGTTGCTAATGCTGCTATAAGCATTGGGGTGCTGTGCTCCTTTGAATCAGCATTTTTTTAATCCTTTGGGTAAATACTTAGTGCAATTGCTGGATCATAGGGTAGTTCTATCTTTTTGTTTTTTGTTTTTGTTTTCATTTTTTAATTTAAATTCAATTTAATTAACATATAGTGTATTACTAGTTTCAGGGGTAGAATTCAGTGATTCATCAGTTACATGCAACACCCAGTGCTCATTACTTCAAGTGCCCTCCTTAATGCTGACCATCCAAGTACCCCATTCCCCACCCATCTCCCCTCTAGCAACCCTCAGTTTGTTCTCTATAGTTAAGAGTGTCTTATGGTTTGCCTCCCTCACTATTTTTTATCTTATTTTTCATTCCCTTCCCCGATGTTCATGTGTTTTGTTTCTTAAATTCCACATATGAGTGGAATCACATGGTATTTGTCTTTTTCTGACTGACTTATTTTGCTTAGCATAATACCCTTTAGTTCCAGCCATATCATTGCAAATGGCAAGATTTTACTCTTATTGATAGCTATGTAATACTCCATTGTGTGTGTGTGTGTGTGTGTGTGTTTTAGATATATATACACATACCACATCTTTATCCATTCATCCGATGATGGACATCTGGGCTTTTCCCATATTTTGGCTATTGTGGACATTGCTGCTATAAACATTGGGGTGCGTGTGCCCCTTCGAATCACTATGTTTGAATTCTTTGGATAAATACCTAGTAGTGCAATTGTTAGGTCATAAGATAGTTCTATTTTTAACTTTTTGAGGAACCTCCATACGTTTTCCAGAGTGGCTGCACCAGTTTGCATTCCCTCCAAATTGTAAGAAAGTTCCCTTGTCTCTGCATCCTCGCTAACATCTGTTGTTTCCTGAGTTGTTAATTTTAGCCATTTTGACTGGTGTGAGGTGGTATCTCATTGTGGTTTTGATTTGTATTTCCCTGATGTCAAGTGATGTTGAGCATTTTTTCATGTGTCTGTTGGCCATTTGGATGTCTTCTTTGGAGGAATGTCTGTTTATGTCTTCTGCCCATTTCTTAACTGGATTTTTTTTTTTTGGAGGGGTGAGTTTGATAAGTTCTTTATAGATTTTGGATACTAGCCCTTTATCTGATATGTCATTTGTGAATATCTTCTCCCATTCTGTAGGTTGCCTTTTAGTTTTGTGGATTGTTTCCTTTGCTGTGCAAAAGCTTTTCAGCTTGATGAAGTCCCAATAGTTCAGTTTTGCTTTTGTATCCCTTGCCTCTAGAGACGTTTCTAGCAAGAAGTTGCTGTGGCTGAGGTCAAAGAGGTTGATGGATTCCTGTCTCATATTTAGGTCTTTCATCCGTTTTGAATTTTTTTTTGTGTATGGTGTAAGAAAGTCATCCAGTTTTATTCTTCTGCATGTGCAATTGCTGAATCATAGGGTAGTTCTATTTTTAACTTTTTGAGGAACCTCCATACTGTTTTCCAGAGTGGCTACATGAGTTTGTATTCCCACCAACAGTGTAGAGAGTTCCCCTTTCTCCACTTCCTTGCTAGTATCTGTTGTTTTCTGTGTTGTTAATTTTAGCCATTCTGACTGGCGTGAAGTGATATCTCATTGTAGTTTTTATTTGTATTTCCTTGATGAGTGATGTTGAACATCTTTTCATGTGTCTGTTAGCCATCTGTATGTCTTCTTTGGAAAAATGTCTGTTCATGTCTTCTGCCCATTGCTTAACTGGATTATTTGTTTTTGGGTGTTGAGTTTTATAAGTTCTTTATGTATTTTTGATGTTCGGAATTCATCCACTGACCCCATGCTGAAGATCCTTATGCTAGAGTGAATGCACATGCAGAGCAAACTGGAGCTCATCATTGATCATCCTAACTGGCTCAATACCTACCAAAAAAAGTTAGAAAGAGCAGGTGATGACCCGATGCTTAAAGAATGATTGGTTGGCAGACAGAGAAGCATAGGGAAGAGTGTATACAAAAGCCAAAGGGTCAGGAAACACCATAATATGTATTGGGAATACTAACACTGTATGTGTGGGCTTCAACAAGAATAAGTGGAGGAAACCTTGAAGTGAGAAATGGATTAAAGTGTGAAGTTTATTCTTAAAAACAGAGGGTTTTGCTCTAATTCTAATTGATTTAACAGTATCTTACATACTTACTGGGATTTTTAGTATTAAGTACTAGCACATAACTGTGTTGTCATTTATACTCTGTGACATCCATAGCAGTAAAATTAGCTTTATATTGATGGTGCAGTATTTTCTGAGCATGGCTGTGTTTTTCTAGAAAACCATTGCAAATAGGAAATATATCAAAGAGAAAATACACTAAATATTTTTGACCCGTATTTGATTATATTTAGTTCAGTTAAAGGAATTATATTGGAATAGGATAGGATTACCCCTTATTAACATTGCTTAAGGGCGCCTGGGTGGCTCAGTTGGTTAAGCGACTGCCTTCGGCTCAGGTCATGATCCTGGAGTCCCGGGATCGAGTCCCGCATCGGGCTCCCTGCTCGGCGGGGAGTCTGCTTCTCCCTCTCCCACTCCCCGTTTGTGTTCCCTCTCTCGCTGTGTCTTTCTCTGTCAAATAAATAAATAAAATCTTTAAAAAAAAAAAAAAAAAAAACATTGCTTAACTAATGCAGCATTTTTCAATATCCCTGACATCTGTAACATCCTACAGATGGAATGGGTCAGTGGGAAATCTCATTTATTAGGTAACATACTATGCCTTTCTGGATTAGATAGATTTAAAATGAGTTGCTAACATCAAATGCCATTTAGAGCATTACCAATAGTTATTAACTTATCCACATTTATTTTCAGTGAATGCCATAACTCCACAGATCGAATCAAAGTCAGAGTGTGGGATGAAGATGATGACATTAAATCCAGAGTCAAGCAACATTTCAGAAAGGAGTCAGATGATTTTTTGGGACAGACAATTGTAGAAGTGAGGACCCTGAGTGGAGAGATGGATGTCTGGTACAACTTAGGTGACTATTTTTAAATTTACTTGAAAAACAGTTAAATAAATTTCAGAATATCTGTGGCCTGCATTATTCCCATATAAGTAAAAATAATCAGTGTCTTTCTACAATATTCTGCTGAAATATTTATTCAAATTCAGTATTATTGAAAGATGTTGGTAAATTTGAGATGAAAAGAGAAAGTCTTTCAAAAAATCTACTGGGTGTCTTTTAGGAGAAAAATATCCCATTCTTGATTTTTAATTCATAAATATAGCTTCAAAAACTTTGCTGAATGGATTAAAAAGAAATAACCTATGACTTTATGCTCTTTGACTTCCTTTTGATTCCTTAGTGAAATTTTAGCAATAAAGGAAAAGTGTATTTTGGATATCTTTCGAATGATTATATAAAAGTAGGGTGTCATTGGCAAAGCCATATATATGTGGACTTATGTTTACTCTGTTGATAAAGATACTGAGAATATGTTTAGTTGGCATGACTTTTTAAATGAAATTTTATTATGGAACCAAGAATTAAATAAAGTTTTATTTTGACTTTTACAGTAATTGAATAATAACCCAGAATCTTCAGTGCTGATTTAATAATAGTAAAAAATATATGGATCAGCTCAGTTTCTATAAAGGACATGATCCAAAATATCTTTAAAAAAACAACAATATGTTTGCCTATAGCTGATACACAATGTTCTATTAGGTTAAGGTTGTACAACATAGTGATTCAACTCTGCATGTTATGCTGTGCTCACACAAGTGTAGCTACCATCCATCACCATGCAACACTGTTACAGTATTGTTGACTATATTCCCTGTGCTGTACCTTTTATTCCTATCCATCATTTACTCATTCCATAACTGGAAGCCTCTTTCTCCCACTCCCCTTCACCTATTTTGCCCATTCCTCCAACCCCATTAACTCATGTGGAATCTAAAAGACAAAACAAATGAATAAACAAAAACCAGAATCAGATCTACCAATAAAGAGAACAAACTGATGATTGCCAGATCCAAAATTTTTTAGTGCTATCATCGGAAATGTTTTAATTAAAATTTTAAGGGCTGGTTAAGTCAAAGAAGTGTTTATACAGTCCCAGGATTACAAAGAGTTTCCATTTAGGTTATCAATATATTGTAGTAAGTTAAAGAGAGCTTTTGGCTTTTTGAAAAACCCACATACTTCAAATAATGAAATATTTGACAAAGGGATAAAGTCATAGAACTAATGAAACTCTAAATAATACAATAATTTTAAAGAACGAAAGATACATAACTTATCTGGATACAAATGATTCAAGCTAGACTAAGAACCCAATATCAAAATATATTTGAAAGAAATCTTCCTTAAAGAAAATGGTGCTTTTACATTATTGATGGAATTTTTCAGTTATAGTGATCATCCTCCTGTGTCTTGTTTATACTATAAGACACTTTTTCTATATGAAAACGGAGATGTTAGGTAAAAATAAACTTCAGGACATTAGCTCTGTGCAATACTCACAAATTGTGTTGTAAAGCGGTTTACTTATACATAGACTTTTTTTCTGTAGTAAGTTAGCATGTCCTTGAATTGAAGCAGTTAGAATCCAAAACAGAAATTCCTTCGGTCGTTCTTTTGACAAAAGAACAATCCTTTTGATGTTCTTTGCCTCCTGTCACATGTTTTTTGATGTGGGTAAATTCAGTTTGCCAAGGAGCTTGAATGAGCTATTATTAGTAAAATCAGTAAAAATCGGCTATTCAGCTCTTATGCTGAAATGGTCCTTCCATGTATGGGGAGGAAAATATGATGCAACAGGACAGGGAAATCTTTGCCTGTTCACTGGCAGTTTTTATATTTGTGCCGTCATTTGCTAACATTGGGAGTTTTAGAGGAGAGAGAAGGAGAGAAGGAGGGAGGCTGGGAAGGACAGGTTTTAGATTTGTGTAAGATCCCTTAGTAGGTTCAATCCCCATAAGTACCATATTTATACTCTTTGTATAGTGATCATCCTTCATCACATAGAATTCATTCCACCATGCAGAGGAGGACTTGGCCAAAAGTCCTGGGCATCTAAGCAGAGCCAGTGTCCCATATGTTTCTGGGGATGATGATGGTTAAAATCAAAGAACCAGTAATGCTCCCTGGGACTTTGGACAGAAGTCTGTGACAAAAAGATTCCAGAACTTGCATTTCTTTTGGCCCCAGCAGAGAACTTTAAGATTTGTTGAAAATCAACTATCTCCCAGCCAGTAGGAGAAACTCTCATGATACTGGCACTCCTCAGGGAAGAATCCTCATAACATAATGACTCAAATATTAACAATGAAAAGTCAGCAGACATTCCACGAGAAGAAGGCAGACTTCATGATTTAAATGTATCTTTTATGACTATAAATACAGTCATGCTTAGGAAGAGAGTCAGTAAGTCTTTGCCACTTTCTCTGTTACTCTACCTCCTTGTGTTTTATTTGTGTCAGCTTGCCTCTTTTTATTTCATCTGTGAAGTAGATATCAAATGTAGGTCCCCTATGTACATTCAAACTCTAGGAATTTTGTGATTATGCTTTTTTTTTTTTTCTCTTAAAGCTACTGATCAGGTCATATTAAACACACATACACATTATTTGATTGAATTGATTGCACATTGATTCCGTCCCAATAAACAGTTAATCCAACACATTAGTAAACACAGGCCATAGACTGTATGTCTTTAGGAATCACTGATAAAACTGTGAACAAATTTTTGTTAGAGCTTTGACTCATCTTTTCAAGCATGGAAAGAGAAATGAAAGCTTTTACATGAAATAGTTTTCTGGTTAATTGTATTTTTAAGTTATCTTGCTTTTAATTGCCCAAACAATTAATTTCATTGGAGAAACTGATCAAGTACACAGAAGTTTGTATCAGAATGGCAGAGTCTTCCGATTAAGCTTTGTGGTTTGAAGTATCTGTAATGTGGTTTGACAGTTAGTGACACATATATTTTAGGCACATTATTTTAAATTGTGTTTACCAGAATCATGATGGCTAGTTAATAATCAAACCTGATCTAAAAAAGTGGCTTTTAGCCATGTAAGCCTTTTTAAAGCTTTTGAGAATTTCTTTGAGAAATATGGTATTTTCAAAAATGACCAATTACTGTTTCACTTTATCAGAGAAACGGACAGATAAGTCAGCTGTGTCTGGGGCCATTCGATTGAAAATCAATGTGGAAATAAAAGGAGAGGAGAAGGTTGCCCCATACCATATACAATATACATGTTTACATGAGGTAAGTGAATTGAATTGTATTAATAATAAAACCTTGAAAAGAAGTAGGTCTTTGTGGATTATATAACAAGATATTTGGCTTAAAAGTATAATTGAATTAGGTTTGTGCAAATTGAATTTGTTCCTGGAGTTTTGACCCTGTACTATGTACTATAGCATGTGATGTGCTAGGGAATCATACAGCCTATGTCTTACTCTCTGAAGAGTGGGCAGATGTCCTCTACTGAGAGTCAGAACAAACACATGAGGCAGGTATTAACAAACAAGGCAATAAGATGATAATTAATAAGTAGACCAAGGAAGAAGAAAAATATCAAAAGCATTCGTTAAAAAAAAAGTTATGACAAATATTTTGGAAGCATTAAATATACAGTACTTCAGTAATACAGGAGAGGATCCAAATATTATTTTTGAGAACTCTGAGTTTGTGTTCAGATTTTATTAAAGATTTAGTTGGGAGTATTAGAAATACAAAATTGCTGATATTGCATCAGTGGTTTTTGGTAGCCATTGTAATAAGCAATGATTTTTTTTTTTCTTTTTCTAGAATAACAGAGGGCTTCATACATATTGAACTATCCTCCATTTTAATTACTGATTCCACAAACATGTTGAGAATGGGAAGGATCAAAATTTCCTTACCACCCAGGGATGGTAGAGAATATATCTGCCCCCAAAGTCAGGCTTGGTTGGCTTAGAGGTTAGACTACCCAGTTTGAATCCAAAGAGCAGAATCACCTCAGTGTAGAATACAGACACAGTCTTTTTTTTTTTTTTTTTTTAAGATTTTATTTATTTGATAGAGACACAGCGAGAGAGGGAACACAAGCAGGGGGAGTGGGAGAGGGAGAAGCAGGCTTCCCGCGTAGCAGGGAGCCCAATGCGGGGCTTGATCCCAGGGCTCTGGGATCATGACCTGAGCCAAAGGCAGACGCTTAATGACTGAGCCACCCAGGTGCCCCAGACACATAGTCTTTTGTTTCTATTGGATGCTTTGCATCTAAGAGCTTAGAGCTGTCCCCAGAGCCTGTCTCTGATAAAAATGACTCTTGTTCCGTGTATCAGAAAATAAGAGGTGAAGCTGAGGAAGGTACCTTTCCCCATGTTCAGAGAGGTGGAGAAGAAAATACCTTCCTAAGGTAGAAAAAGATAACAGAATATTTGCTCTTTGCATATAATCTTTCCTAAAGGTATCTATGAAAATTTATGTGTGGAATTATTTGCACTTCCATTTTACTAAAGAATGAATGGGGAACAGTATTTAAATCATTTACACCTTACACATAATTAGATATGGGACCCAAGCTTAAGTTCCTGACTCCAATCTGGCCAGTGATACTACTCCTTTAAGAAAGGTGGTTCAGTTTTCAAATCAATAAATAGTAATCCCTGAACTGGCAGGATGGAGAGCCAACTCTGGCCTTATAGTTTGGACAGAGAATATTTGGGATCAGAGGAACAGCAATATACTTTGCTTTTAGGGAGTCCTTTTCTGCTAGTCCAAGAACCAAAAAGAATTAAATTCAAGAAAGGGTCCTTTAGTGACCCAGGCTGCATCCATATAGCAGTTCCCAAACTTGTTAAAAGCAAAAAGAAATTGTATGTAGTGATTTTTACTTCATTACAGAATTCTCAAACATTCATTTTAACCTCAATTCATAGCTCTGACTCCTACCGTTTCACAGTCAAAGCCCTTTATATACTAGAATTCTGTATTAACATAGCCAAAATCACAGTATTCATCCAGGGCCTTATAGTTTATTCAGAGCCCATGAGTGCAAAATATGTTCTAGCATGTAGAAATGTTAACATACAAAAACTTATACTTCCTTCTACAATGAATTGGTACGTATGAAACATCTGAATCTTTGATTCTGTGTAGACATAGGCAGAAATAAAACCAATTTGCATAAATATGAGATGAGTTAGAATAAAAATCCAATATATTCCTATTGCTTCTATATGCTGATGAAACATTAGATGCAATCACAATGCAAATATAAATTAGTGAGAGTTACAGTTACATATTTCTGGCCTATTCTGAGGAATTACTGAACAATTGAAAACCACTTACTTTTAGAATCTCTTCCATTACTTGACTGAAGTGAAGTCTAATGGTGGAGTGAAAATCCCAGAGGTCAAAGGGGAAGAAGCCTGGAAGGTTTTCTTTGATGATGCTTCCCAAGAAATAGTCGATGAATTTGCCATGCGTTATGGGATTGAATCCATTTATCAAGCTATGACGTAAGTACTCTAAAACTCGTACAGTGTTCGAAAATCTCTGTTGAAATCTAAAGAAAAAGAAAGAAAAGCATTCATCTCCTTTCTTCTAATTCAAATGAAATTTTGATTACAAAGTCAGTTACATTTGAATGTCCCCATTTGGTGCTGGCTACACTCTCTCACAGCTATAAAGTGTTAAGGATTTGGTAATTCGCTACAACCATTTCTTCCCAAACCTTATTTTGTTCTCATAGTGTGCTCCGTTGAGAAACAGCATTTGCAACACCTGGGAACTTGCAAAATGCAAATTCTCCACCCTACTCCAAACCTACTGAATCAGAAACTCTCGGAGTGGGGCCCAGTGATGTGTGATTTAATAAGCCCTCTGGATGCTTCTTATAAACTCTGAAGTTTGAGAACCAATACCTTATTTGATATCTGAGGAAACTAAAGCCTGATGATGGAAGTGCATCGTCCAACTTTACAGAGTCTGTTGGTGTCAGAGACACGCGTCCAGAGCCATGACACTGTCTTGACCCAAACAATAGGCTGCATATTCTTCCTTCCTATATTTATAGCGGTGTTACTATTTCAAAACCAAGATTTATTGAGAACACACGTACTGCAGTAAATGGGTTCTATGGAAGTGACCCTTGCTGAGGAGTTTTGGTAAGGGTTTAGAATTGTTATTCCTTGCCTACAGTTTACCTTTGAAACCTGGTCTAAGTATATAAATGCATCTTGTTCAGATATATACCATATATAATATGTAAACTATTTATGTTTATTAGAAAACTGTACTTTTATATTAAGGATCAGATCATATTTTCATGTCAACCAAATAGAAGCTGGCCCAGATAGTCATTTTCAACCATCTGAATGATGGATGTGGATTGGACCAAAATCAATGCTCTTTTTCAAAGTTTACTGTTCTTAGCATAAATCTAGAACATTCTATGTAAGACTACATTTAAAATTTTTCTGATCAATTGTATGTTTTTTTAGTCAACAGAATGTCCTAAATCTAAATAATAAAGACTTATAGATTATGGAGGTGAAAAGGAACTTAGAGGTCATGCAATTGAACCTTTCTCCAGATTAGAAACCCTGTTGTTGCATCCATTACTGATGGTCATCATCCCTCTGCTTGTGCACATACAGCAACAACACACTCCTTTTGAGGCAACCTATTTTGTAACTGGGCAGCCATAATGGAATCCTGTGACTTTGTCATCTGCTCTGTCCCATGTCATTGGCTATAATTCAGAATACCTCACACCAAATTGAGCACAATAAAAATGCAACTATGATTAACAGTCTAAAATAAACTATGTTAAAAAAGACAACAGCGAAGCAACAGCAATGAAGAGCCTGCTTCTGGAAAAAATATCAATAAAAGAAAGGATCAAGTTAAATTTATTCCCAAATATCTCTGTGAGCTGATGTCACATTAATTCTTTGCCATGTTTCCTATATTCTGAGAAGCATAATCATGTTAATATAGAAAAAGGGTAACTGTATGACAGCTTAAAAGAGGAAGATCATCCTTTATTCATTTTATCGCTTGTATTTTTCTCTTACCTTTGACTTAAGTAAACAGTAACAAGAAGGTATTTTTGGATACTTCTTTGGTATCAAGTGACCTGCATATGAGCCTATAATTATGAAGGGCCACATAATAAGTATTTTTAGCTTTGTGGGTCCTATAGTCTCTGTCACAACTGCTCCACTCTGCACTCCAGGTGCAAAAGCAGCCATAGATATTAAGTAAACAAGTAGGTATGGTCATGTACTGATAAAACTTTATTTTAAAAACAAAAACTATGGGCTGGTTTTGGCAGTGGACTTAGATTGCCAACTACTGGTCTAAAGAGTGAAAGCAAGGCAGAGAGGCATAAGGGAAAACATGTCTTCTTTTTTGGTAATAAATTGAGAAATGCACTTTGATGATAACAAAATACAGTAGATTATGTAGTTGACCCTTGAACACCAAGGGTTTGGACTGTTGTGGGTCTACTTACAGATTACAGATTTTTTACAGTACTGTAAATGTATTTTTCTCTTCCTTATGATTTTCTTAATGCTTTCTCTTCTCTAGCTTATTCTAAGAATACATATAACCCACAAAATACGTGTTTATGACTGTTTATGTAAATAATATGTATGTCACAGTCAGTAGTATGCTCCTAGTTAAGTTTTTGGGGAGTCAAAAGTTATATGTGGATTTTTGACTGTGCAGGGGTCAGTGACCCTAACTAACTAACCCCTGTATCAAGGATCAACTGTATCTACTTCTGGTTATACATTTGATTTGATACTGATGTTTTCATTTATTTTTTATTTATTCATTTGAGAGAGAGAGCACAACAGGGGGAGAGGGAGAGGGAGGAGCAGACTCCCTGCTGAGCTGGGAGCCCGACATGGGGGATCAATCTCAGGACCTGGAGATCATGACCTGAGGCGAAGGCAGACCCTTAACCACCTGAGCCACCCAGGTGCCCCTGATATTGATACTTTTATTTATTAAATGTTTCTTTCAGCTTTGAGTACTGACCAACATGGCCTTAACATTTCCCTCAACTTGATAAAACATTAGACTTCTTACGTCTAGGCCCCTGACCTCCCTCTCACCTTGGCCCTTACAAAATCCAGAAGTCTTAAACCCAGAGGTCCCTGACTTCCCTTTTCTTACAGCATTTACTTTAGAAAAATTATAATGGTAAATTCTTTGAATTATAATTTTTTGAAAGCCTCTTGGCAGTTTTACAACCCAGGACTAGCTTTCTCAAGGACCTGGCAGGCATCCCTTTCAAATGCAATCACCAAGGAGTATAGACCCCTGTCGCCCAGTCTCTGTTGTGGGGTAGGAGCCTAATTTGGACAGGTACCTTGCTCCACGTTGTAATACTATCTTGGGTCATGATTATAAGAGAAAGTTTATCTTTTTTGGGGGGTAATGCCAATTAGCAAGCACAGGTGACTAGGATTCCCCCAACTCTAGCTCTTAAAAACTCCCATTCATGCCCCTTCCAATTCAGCCCTTAAAAATGTCCCCATCTGTTATGTCAGTGGACTTGAGGTTGGACTGAGTTCTGATTTCTCTTCCCTACTGCACACCCTTGAATAAAATTTTCCTGGCCTATTTCATTATGTCCAGTGCAATTTTGCTTTAACAGTACAAATTTTACCATCTCACCAGAATAAAAAATATTCCTGTTGTTTGACAGTCTGTTAACTCCTAAAAAATTTGACTACCAACATAAATATGATCTCTTTATTTACTATTCGTTGATGATCATTAGTTGTTGTAATAGTTTTTATAGAAAAATACACCTGTACCCATTTTATATCAATATGTTAATATTATAATTACATGTGTAATCTAGTTTAAGAGAGATGGTAGAATGGTGTCACTTAGAGGAGCACTTGAATTCTGTTCAAAGATTTACAAATTGATATATTGAATCCAACAGCTGTAAGTTTTATTACTACCTTATAAAATATTCTGGGTGCATGATAGAAACTCAGTACATATTTTTAACTGAATGAATTAGAAGTAGAAGTGTTTATTCTCAACTTCTCCTGGCATATTTCTTCATGTCAGAAGTTCACAGTTGCCAGGGCTCCTGGGTGGCTCAGTCAGTTAAGTGTCCTACTCTTGGTTTCAGCTCAGGTCATGGTCCCTGGGTCTTGAGATCCAGCCCAGCGTAGGGCTCCACACTCAGTGGGGTGTCTGCTTGGGATTTTTTGTCTCCCTCTCCCCCTCTCCCAACTTGCACACAAACTCTCTGCCTCTCTCTTTCAAATAAATAAATCTTAAGAAACAAAGTTCACAGTTGCCAAAAGCATGCAAAATGGAACTTGAAAGAGTAAGCTGGTGTACATTATCTATTTTACCTTATAAATGTTTTAGAGCATACCATATTGATTGATTATAATAATTTAGAGAAGTATCAGAGTACTGACATTCTTCTGTTAGGTGTTGAAATGTAACTTTCAGGGATTTTTTTTTTTTTTTACCATATTTTCCAAGCGATACTCCTGTAACTGAATTGTATATTGACTCCTAACCGATTGTTGGCCAATGAGTAACACAATTTTTAAAAAAGAATTTATGAATAACCAGCTATATCTTCAAATTTAAATTGGTTGCCTTTTGGATCAGTGGTATTTTCCTATTGTCTTGAAACTTTGCTTCAGGGGATCCAGAAAACCAACCAAGCAACAACAGCAAAACCTAGAACTACATATGTCAAACTTACCTCAGAAGTATTTCCCTTAATTTTAAAAACACAAAGTTGGGGAACGCAGCTTCAAGGAAGAAACAGATGTCCTGTCTACATAGTAAGGGCATTTACAAATTTGGGAAAGGACAAAACTGCTTAATTTCTGTGGGCTTTCCTAGATATGATTTGATCAGAGAAACAAATCAAACTCAGTTTTTGATTTTTAAAGTCTACTTATGCTTAGCCAAATCCCCAAGTAACCTCATAATCTTCCTGTTTTTAGTGGAGATTGCAGGTTTCTTTTAAGCCTACTCCCATTTCTTTGAAGATGGATTTGGAGCAGAAATAAAGGAGAAATGGGTATTAAGCCAGAGAGTCTGGTTGTATGTTACTACATTTTCCTCATGTGTATTTCTCATCATAAGAAGGAGGTTGAATCTGTTTTGCTGGTAAATAATCTGAACATTAATACTGAACTTCCCAGTCCTCTAAGGTACCTCCTGCTTATTGTAAATCTCTCTCCTTTTACCACAAAACATTTTCTATAAGGGCACAATTTATTGGCCCAGTTTGTTGCATAAAAATATACTCTTTGTTTTGGAACATGCATGAGGGAGGAGAAAAGGGATTATAATTTTCCCATTTGGACAGCCGATTGATCAAGACCAGGAGGATTTGTTCCCACATGGTAAATCCATCTTTAGAAAAAGAAAGGGCAATTTTCCAATATATGATAGCAAGAATGCGAGTCTGTTTCCTTTCCAAAGGAGCACACCGTTTTACATATTTTGCATCGTGATGTTGGGCATAGAGTCTGTTTTCATCATGAGAATTTTGGGAGTCCTTGATGCTTTTTATCTATCTGTGCAAACATAAATGCTCTTAAAAACGTTCTGACAGACTTGCTGTTCACCCCTAAACACATGCAGGGAATTCCATGTCAGCATCAGGGATTAATTGTCCTCTGGAGGTGATTTCTGTCAATCAAATACATTTTAACTTGGTGTTTAATGAGCCATTTATTGTAAAATGAAGCCCAGGTGTCTCACAGAATCTGAGATTTCATTAGACTGTGGTCATGCATCTGTAATACCAAGTGAGAAATGCATTTAGTCAGTGTTTTTCACCTTGGTGTTCTTAACAAACAACCTTTACTTTGGTACTGGCCCTCTTAATTGAATTTATATTTGAACTAGAACTATTGGGATATAGTTTATCTTAAAGGCACTAGTCTGTTTTAGCTGCTTGAGCCATGGGCCTGCTTTCTAAAGAGAGTGCTGCATAATTGATGAACGAATCACTCATTCCTGTAAGAAATATTTATTGAGGGCCTACCATGTGCCAAGGAGTGTTTTAGGCACTAAGAATACATCAGCAAACAAGAAGTCAAGATCCAGTCTCTCATGGATTCCCCATTCCAGAAGATACAATTCATTTATCTGACAGACATTCTGAGTATTTAAGTGTGAGGACTTATACAGGGCATTGGGATACAGCAGTAAAAGGTATCTCTTGCTTTAGTGAGCTCCTAATCTAGAGCAAAGAGGAAGAAGAAATTAAATAACAAGAAGACAGCGTAATTGAGGTGTACATGGGTACTGTAAGAGCATAGACATGAAGGGACCAAATCCAGGCACAGATGAAGAGAGGTGTCAGAGAAAGCTGATGGTCAGCCTGAGGGTCCCAGCCTTACTTGCTCTTCAGCTTCCACCATTCCTCTAAACCCTACGCATTTCCTTACTTTCCTATCTCCCACCACTGCCTCACACTCAAATCTCTGTAGTTGAATTCCAGCAATCCATAGCATTTATGAAAAGTTATGATGCTTTTCACGAAAGAGAAGTGGTTCCTTAAGTATTTGACCCCCTCCTTAGTGACAAGCATGTACGCAATCACTGAAATGCATGCTAATTTGGATTTTAGGGAGCAAATGTGATAAATACTGTTGTAGTTTATTTCTGACATTGGGACTACAGATGGTCTTTCCTTTCATCTTGTATTGTTTCTTGAAATCTCCAAAGGATCTAAAAATTGTTATTGTCTTTATGGTGCTTCCTTCCAATCACTTTGCTCTTATTTTTATCAAAAAAAAAAATTGATCTTTCAATCTTTTGAATCAAAGGCATTTCGATCCCTTGAAAACCACAAGATGATGTGATTAGGGACAATTGTCTCTAAAAAGGCAGGTGAGTTAGATGATTGTCCCCCCCCACCCCCATCGTGATATCTATGAAACAATGACAAGTGAACTGAATCCGGATTTATAAATTGAAATACACGTGACTTCCCAACATTTTGCCAATAATATTTGAGAATCAATGCTTGATAATGTTGTAGCAATTGCTTTAGCTGAAAACGTGCCAGTAACTGTCTCATTGTTGGCAATTTAAGCATCATCTTTTTGAGTTTGTTACTCTAACTTTTCCAATGAAGCTGAAATTCCATTTGTTAAATTGGTTTGACACTAACCCCATTTTCTTCAAAAAGCAAAGTCAGGGGATTTAAACATTATTAATCCATTGTTTTCAATCGTGTCTGTGTCAGGAAATGTTAGCATTTTCAGAGATTACAATCATGCTTTTCTACCTATTTTATTTGAAGGTGTACTTTTTGAAGGGGTGGTTTGCTGCAAGGATCTGTTCAGTCGTTTTAAATTGCTAATTGTACTTTAAATCCTGTTTTCCCTCTCCCTCCTAGAACAATGTAAGTAGCATTGAAACTACAGCCTTTAAAAGGAATTGATTTTCAAGGAGATGCTTAGAAGCAAGAAACTTCACCTTGGCAATAACCACACATAGAGAAGAGGCACACAGAAAGTCAGAGGGAAGTGCTTTGCAAATTGAAGACTATGTAGAAGCCTGTTAGCTGATAACTACCAACCAGCAAAGGATGCCTGCAAATGACTCCCTTGTCCCCTGTTTTCTGGCCATCCCTATTAACCATGGGCTCCAATAGAATCAAATGTTGATAGTGGGAGGAAGTAATGTTTATGGCTGGACACAACCAATTATCTGTATTCAGAGATGCATAGCATGTTAAAGCTTGGAAGGATTAGATCTTTTCCCTTCAGAGATGGAGAAACTGAATCTAGGAGTGATAAAGTTACTTTTCTAAGGTCACAGAACAGAGCTAGGATTACAGTGAATCATGCTTATGCCGTGATACCTGTAACTCTAAATTGGCCACCGTGAATTCCCAAGAAGTGTAGCCACTAACCCTGATTAATACTTACTCTTCTTCGAAATTTAAGTCTCTTTTTTTCTTTCTTTTCATCATCTAAGAAATGTGTACTTTGATGCTTAATATTTTCTTGATTATATCGACTGCCTAATCATTTACCATTTAGGTTAAAAAGTGAATGTGAAATGGCAAGTTCAATGTAGACTGTTGTTTGGTACCATTTGTAACTTACCATGATCCTATTCACAGTTTCTAGGAAAGAACAGGTAGGGGCTCCTGGGTGGCTCAGTTGGTTAAGGGTCAACTCTTGATTTCGGCTCAGGTCATGATCTCAGGGTTGTGAGAGTGAGCCCCTCATCTGGCTCTGCACTAGGTGTGGAGCCTGCTTAAGATTCTCTCTCTCTTTCTCCTTCTCAAAAAAAGAAAAAAAGAAAAAAGACAGGTTTTTTTTTTTTTTTAAACCAATAGGGAAAAGATTATATTCATAGGAGTGACCTGAAAATTCTGAATTTTAATGCTTTATTTTTAAAATTAATATAAAATGCATAAACTTTTTTTTCAAATGCTTACACCTTTATTCTTAGTATTCCAACTCCCAATTAACTCTGGAGTCACTAGTTTTAAGAAGAACATTTTAACGTAAGTTCTAAGAAGTGACAATTATTGTATCTTTAATTTTTAGGTATGTTGAGACGTGTTCAATTTAATTCCGACCAAATTAAGGAGGACCATATTTATGACTTTATTTACCTTCTTCCTTTTACCAGACAATGAAAATTTTATTGCTTACAATTTTAATTAGCTCACAAGAAAAACACCATTGTAAGGCTAATTTGATATTAAAACTGATGTAAAGTTTCTGATGAGATGAAAAGTAGCATTAAATGAAATACTGGGTTTTTCTCATTGTTCTCCTTTGATTTCCACATTTTCACCATTCTCATCTCTGTATTTTGCCTTAGGGAGTTATGAGTGAAAAATCATTCCATTAATATCTTCAAAATTAACTCAATATATTTTATTTAGTGAAATCAGGGTGGTATCTATTTTATAGTAATTTTATGGTAAATTTTTTTTTTTTTTTGCATCTACACATTAACCAGAAACTAGTAGGTCTATGATAAAACTTTGAAAGAAAAAACATTTTATGGGTGATTTGTTGTTGACTTCTTCTGTAAAAATCTTGTTTAATAGTATTTTAAAGACTAATATAGGTTATACACTTTCATATGTTAAAATAATATGTAAAGATATTTGCATCTTGCTTGTTTGGCAACTTACAGGGTTCTTTTGAATCAGTATTTGTTGACCACCTGGGTATTGTCAGTATTCACTTAAAGACCTTAAACTGGAAGCCAAGCCTCTAAAAATGTTCCCCTCTTTCCCATGACTTTATTTAAATGCAGCTCTCCTTTAGATTAGGAAAATATATTTACCCGCTCCTATTGGTGGGTTCTCCATATATAAGAACTGGATTTTTTAACCCCCTGGATAATCTAAACAAGCTGTGAACTCTTGCTGGAAGTAAAACATTAGAGATTACATATAATCTCCAGGATATACTGTTCCCAGTGTTCTTCCAGCCCTTTTTTTCTAACTAGCTTCAAAGCCCATTGCCTATTCCCTGTTACACAAGCTGTATTACAATCTTGGGAGTTGTATACTCTTTAATGGATATAGAGTGAGTAGGTGTGGGAAACAGGAGGCAGCTCTTTACTGCCTTGAGAAGCCATTAGCATGGAATAGGGAAGTGATTGACAGCCTTGCTGGCCAGCAGCCTACGCCCCAATCTTAGATACAGGGTCTACAGTGTATGTTTGCTAGAAATATCTTCCCATTTCCTCTCTAGTCAGGTTAATATTTTAGGAGTTTAGACACTAGCCAGCCACTGAACATCTCTCAATCTAGCCAGCTGCCCTAAAGTTAGGCAAAGCCCTCTCAGATACTGGGAAATCTTTGATTGGTACTCTAATGCCTAGTGCTTCTATGACTTGACTTTCTTTTTTGTTTTTCTCAGATATTTCCATGGGAAGTTTCAAGGGGTGAATCATATGCAGCTAGCTACCTCCCATCATACCCCAGAAATTATCTCAGTTAAATTTAAATCAGAAAGTAAAGTATTTTTGTCTATCCTCTAAGATAAATACATGCCTAATGCTCTGGAAAATTTTAAATATATAGCGGTTATAAGCAGAATGCTATTAGCCTTCAAAGTTATTGTCATCATTACTGTTAACTGTTATGCACTTCAACAAATGTTTACAAAGCAATTATCCATTTTGAGAACTGTCATACTCAAGGTAACCAACCGTCCTGTATACGCTAACTCTACATAAATAACTTTGGCTCATATTGTTTTTGTTTTCATTAATAAACACTGGTCAACTCCTATGTATAAGAAAACACTATGCTAGAGGCAGGCTGAATTAAGATGATAACCAAGCATGAACTAGACACATGCTGAAAGGAACAGATACATGTGCAAGTAATACTCAACATTGAAGAGAGAAGGAGGAGGATAAATTAAGAGAAAGATATACTCTAGTGGTTAAGAGAGATGGTTTTAAACTTATATTGCCTGAACTCCAATAGTTTGCGTGTTATTACAGAAGTATCCATTGGATAGAGGAAGTTAGGAGGCCCGGAGATGGAGGACACAGGTTCAAGGGCTGATTGGAGCCCAGTAGCGGTGAGCCCACAGAGGAGAAATCAGAGGGGAATGTCTGAGCCAAGGTCTTGAGGATTAGAGTTCATGTAATGGCCATGGAAGAGTAAAGAGTTTAGTGTCCCTAGAATTTGGTCCAATAAATATTTATTCAACATGTCTAAATGTGAGATACTGTGTTAGGCATTGGATATATAGTAATGAATCCACTTATAGACTAATGGAAAGAATTAGTCACACAAGAGATGTAATACAATTATGCAGAAGTTATGAGAAAAGCCAAACAGAGTGCTAAGGGAGAGTAAGTTCGAATGTGCATATTGTGCCCTGGTGGGTCTCAAAGTGAGGCTGGGCTAAGAATTAATGCATGACTCAGAGATAGCCAAACCAAGCATAGGGCTTGCTGTCACAGATAGGTAAAAGATATATTCCAGGGGATTGGAAGAGAAAAAACCAAGGCACAATGGGAAAAAAATATTGTGTACAGTGAACCCTAGCAATTTTAGGTTGGTAGAGCCCAAATTTCCCAGAGAATATCCTATATCCTATACCAAGCTTGCTTGTTTATATCCCCAGCCTTCCCATATTATGCTCATTTTTCCCCTCACGTGGCTTATAAGCAATGAACATTGTTCAATAATTGTGTCATCTTCATTATAAAACTTTCAATTTCACCTACAGAATTCACACTAGAAGCACCTTCAGAATATTTATGTTTCTCCATTGTTTCTGCTTACAGTCCCTGCTAAACTGTTACCAATCTCATTGGGGTCCAAAAATCAGAGGGTGGCAGCTAGCAGATTTAAATACTGTGTAACACTCAGCTGCATTAGGGAGACATGGATCCTTTTTTTAAAACCAAGAACAAGATTGTTCATCCTGGTGACCTCCGGTATCCCTTTAAATACATAATGCATGTTCAAGATAATAAACTTCTGGTCTTTGAGTTTCTTACCAATTTATTTTGACAACTGTTTCTATAACTCTTGTTCCCCCTAGGTATGTTTAGTTTCCTTGTGCCATCCCCTGTACCAGTGCATTTAGTTCTTGCATATTCCACAACTCTTAACCTCTAACTTTGGGTCTAACAAATTTCATTATTTGTGAATTGCTCAAAAAAAAAAAAAAAAATATATAAGGTTAGGAGTTCTTTAATTTCTGTGTTTAATATCTTTATATTATTTGTGATATTCTTAATAGATATAATTAATTTAGTGTATAATAAAGTCAAAATAGGTATCATTTATCTAAAAGAAGCAATCGGTGATAATGTATTTCTAGGGTTAAGTAGCAAAACATCATGCAAC
This sequence comes from Neomonachus schauinslandi, assembly GCF_002201575.2. Lineage (NCBI taxonomy): Eukaryota > Metazoa > Chordata > Mammalia > Carnivora > Phocidae > Neomonachus > Neomonachus schauinslandi. The sequence continues at coordinate 93,805,397 of NC_058411.1, forward strand.
TCCCATGACATGCTTTGTTATTGGTAGTCCTCAAAGATCCATGTTTAAAACTTAGACCTACTTTTATCAGCTAGTATCATGACAAGCTGCATGAGTGGCGTGGCTGAGATCTAAGAGAAACCACCATTTCCAGGACTATCCTCCATTTCTTTTAAGGTGTCATTCAGGGCATTTATGTTTGTACATTCCGTGTTTGAGTTCAGTAATACAGAATCCAGAGATGCCTAAGTGGAGGATAAATTACTGACGTATGAGAGCAAAATAGGATCAGATTACGTACTGAAGATTTCTTTCCTCTGCATTTTATCTTTTCACTTTTATCGTAAGCTGTGCTTTCAATTTCCAAGTCTTTTGTTATAGTTCAAATGAAACAGGTTTTCTTGAGAGAAGTAACGCTCGATGCCTCTGATGTCTGTGATACTACTATTCAAGGTTTAAAAGAAATGGTCTTTAAGCATTGAGCTTGCATAATTCAATCTGTCCTCACTATTCATCTGTTTGCCTTATTAAATCGTGGTTGCAGCAAGATGCTAGGAAAACAGAACTGCTTCTGGAAGGTATTCTAATGACAAAAGTCCAGAAACTGGACTCAAGTCAGATGTTAAGTTCACTCGCTCAGTAGACGTGTGATGAAAAGAGAGCCTCTTGCTTCATCAGTGTGATAGGAATACAAGAATGAAAGGGTATTCCGGTTGAAATAGAGCATTTCAGGAACTGAAGTAAGTGACAGCATAGTTGCTGGAGAAGGGGAGACTCTCATGTAATTGTTTTCCAACAATGCTGGATTCCACTGGAAATTGCACTTTTGGTGTGTGCACACAACACTCCCACACTTGAAGGGAATTCTGCACTCATCCCTTTGACAGATCGCATTCTAATTAAGCCACTTCACATTTGTGAATGAGAAATTTTTAAAAGCTGAGATTGCTTTCTTTTTCATTTAGTAGAGACTGTGGGAGTTTTCTCTCTTTTTCAAAGATGTAGTTAAGGAATTAATCGCTGACATTAGAGGGCACAGTTACATGAATTCATTGGTTTATGTTTATTTAAAGTGCTCAATGTTTTTGTCTTGTAGGCACTTCTCATGTTTGTCTTCTAAATACATGTGCCCTGGTGTCCCTGCTGTCATGAGCACCTTGTTGGCGAATATAAATGCTTTCTACGCTCACACAACAATTTCAACAAATGTACAGGTTTCTGCCTCAGATCGATTTGCTGCTACCAACTTTGGTGTAAGTATTTTTGGACTTTCAAATTCCTACTAACTTATGGGACTTACATTTTCTTTTCTTTTCTTTTTTTTAAGATTTTATTGATTTATTTGACAGAGGAAGAAACAGCGAGAAAAGGAACACAAGCAGGGGGGAGTGTGAAAGGGAGAAGCAGGCTTCCCACTGAGCAGGGAGCCCAATGTGGGGCTCCATCCCAGGACCCTGGGACCATGACCTGAGCCTAAGGCAGACACTTAATGACTGAGCCACCCAAGCGCCCCCTGGGAGTTACATTTTCAACATACTTTGGATTCCAGATATTCTTGGAATCTTACTGCAGGAGGCGCATCTTTTAGGGAATATCTTTTAGTATAATGGGCAAAAGCTAAAAGTTCATTGGAAACATACCCTGTAAAATAACTTTGGCAGTCAGTAGGCATCTTCATGGAATTAAGTCTTCCTATCTGGAATGACCTTTTCCAATGAGGACACACATAAATTTTCTGAAAGAGTAGTGGGATTTTATAGGACTTTCTCCATGTATGCAGATTTAGGATTCACCATTTCAGATGCTGTTCCCTGGTAAAAGTGAGTTTGGTTGACTTCTCTGGAGTCTATTAGGCTCCATTTACACCTCCAATTGATTTTTACTGGTGTTGCTAGATATCGGCACATCTTCTAAGTAAAACATAGTAGGTGTATAAAGAGTCTTAAGAGCTATCTGTACCTAATTAAGACTGTCCATCTGAAGTATTCAAATGCACCAAGGATACAATGAAAAATAGAAATGCAGGTATCCCAAGGAAACTCAAGTATATAGCTGTTGCACCTGTCACTGGAACTCATTCTCTATAAGCCTCATTAAGTTGAAATTGACAAGACTGGAAATCAGATATAAATTAATAGTAACTGCAGTATAATTGTGCAGATCAAAACTAAGACAAAATTAGTGAAGATGGAGAAGGAAGGACAAATTGTAGTTTTTCATGGCATAGAATCAACAGCACTTGGTGTCTTTGGTGATGTGGACAGGGAAGGAAAGGGAAAGCTGTCTGGAGAGATTCCCACAGTTTTGACTAGGGCAGGTACCTGGTTGGCAGTAGCTCTGTTCAATAACCCTATGAGACAGGTATTCTTATTCTCGTGTGTGTGTATACATGAAACTAAGATCCATTGTAGGAGAATGACCTTTTCATGACAACATAGTTACTTTTTCCACTGTACTTCCAAATGGGTTCACTGAATAGATTTTTGTTATTGATTATGTTGTTAGAAATTAAATTTTGGGATATGTGTCATAGAGTAGAGACAAATGAGCTCAGCAAATAAAAGTGTGTGAAGTCAGTAGGGGGAAAATATGCTGCTGTGTATACTCTTTTTCTGTCCTTTTCATCTGAAAGAAAATGCATGTGAGGCATGTGAGATGAGTTGGAATGAATCAAAGGAAAAAGTAATTATTATTTAATGACAAATCAAATTAAGTGCTAGTAGAAGAAAACACTATCTGGGTTAGGAGTCATGGGATTTGAGTTTGTATTCAAATTTAGCAAGCCAGTCCAGTCATTCTAGCCTCAGTTTCTCAATCTGCTCAATGAAGATAACAAATACCTTTCTAATGTGTTTCTCAAATTGAAGATGAAAAGCAAATGAAGTAAAATATAATAAGCCAGTTTGTAAAAGTTGAAAATGCTCTATAAATATTAGGTATGAGGATTTCATCTCTCCTGCCCTACCTACAGTATAAACAGCATACCATCAGTTACTTCTGTTAGACACATTGAGTCTTGTAAAAGCCAGGACCAAAGAACATTCACTGGCCAACTCAACAAAATACTATTATAACCGATAACAGAACATCAGAACGGTTTTCTTATAAAAACCTCATCTTGATAATAAGATTGTCTTGAGATTTTACCAGTAACATAAAGCACTCAGTGTTATGTAATTGTTTTGCTTTTAATATTGTGCCTGGGCACCTTGTAGAGAATAAGCCAACCTTGTGGAACACTGAGCCTTTATAGCTCTGAAAAAGAAGATGTGTCTATATGATTAATATCCATCATAAAAGCTAGCTGGAGGAAAATGAGATAGAACTTCCTGCTGACCCAAAGAAGAAAAACCAAATTGATTTCACTATTTTTCAGTGACAACATGATTATAAAAAACTTTATTTTGTAAATCAAATAACTTATTGTAGAAGAGGGCCCCCCCCCAAAAAAGAATTTTTTTCCTCAAACTACATTTTGATAAATTGATGATTTGGTATATAAATGTGACTGTATTTTTCTCTACCTACTGAAAATAATGCTATTTGCTCAGTCAGATATACCTAAGTATAATGTCTCCCACCTCCAACTTAGGGCCTAAGGTTCTTATTTACCTGAATTCTGAATCTGATCTGTTGCTCCTGACTTAAGAACACTTTTATATTGGTTCTTCATCCTTCTCAAAGGTATAACCCAGACATTTTGAGTATACAAATAATAAGCCAGTGGAAAAAGCTTTTCTTACTTATGAGGATGGTAAACAAACATATTTAGGAAAAGAAAACCATCACTGTTACAATTCAGACATTTTTGTGTACAATTGTTATTTTTGGTCATGGTTTGGATGAAAAATGTTCACGAATGAAGTTTTCAGGACAGAATACTTGGGTGTAAGAAGAGGAACAAGCAAACTTTTTTGAGGAAAATGGTTAGATAAATAGGATGAAAATGATAAACAATGTCATATTATGAAAGACAAGGGAAAACTATTTTGAGAAAAGGAATCTATATAAAGACTGTCAACTGTTGCAAAAAGTTCAAGTAAGATGGGGAAAGAAATGACCCCTTTAAATTTGGGAAATAGGAGGTAATTATTTAGTGAAGTAGTTGACATTGAAGCCTAATTTCGTTGGGTCCTTCAGTGAATGGCATAGGTGAATAGTTGTGTAAATTAGGTTCATTTATTCACTAAAATATAATGCAATCACTAAGAATCATGTTTTTAAAGAAAAGTTCATAAAATTGAGCACTGTCCATGATATAATGATAAATGAAAAAAAAATTAAAAATTCTATAAACATTCTAATTCCAACATTGAAAACAACACACACAACTGGTTTAGAAATAAGACTGGAAGGAAATGTGCCAAAATGCCAATGATACAGCCACTTGGTGGGATGACAGCTAATATTTTGTTGTTTTGCTTTATATTCATCTTTATACTGACATTGTAAAACTTTCTTATGTTAATTTTGTAATAAACATATGAATGAAAGGGTGAATATGGTTCAGGAAACAGACTATTTTGTTAAGGAACTGGACTGAAAAGGGAAAGCTTGGTCAAGGGAAGATATTGTCATGAAAAAGATTTTATTTTTACTGGCTGGTTGGATAGGGATGTTTTTATTTAATAAGGTAAATTGAAACATGTTTATAGATTATCAGGAAAGGGACTAGTTGTGACAGTGAAGTTGCAGATTTATCAAAGGGAGAACATGTGATGCCGTGACATCACAGAGGAGAAAGAAGAAATGTAGTCAAGAAGACAAAATAAGGGACATTCTTTGGAATAAGAAAGGACAAGTTCCATTCTGAAATTTCAGGAAGAGTGTAAGTGTCCTTGCAGAGAACTCTGACCTTTTGATATTAGAGTGAAAAGCTGGGATGTCACACCCCATTTCCCTAATCTTCTCTGTGGTTGTCTACAAGAACAGGAAATGCTCATCTACAAGACAGGGGCTATGATACAGATGCAGGAGGTGAAGGAGGTTGTAACAGGTTTGGATACATTACCAAAGGGAATAGAAAAAGAAATGCTTCAGGTCCGTGTCAGAAGAATTCCTAGTAAAGCTGAAGGTCTCATTTGATGTTGAGAAGCATAAATCACATTGTCACAACAATGCATGTGGCTGTGAGATTTTCTCAGAATTTTGCAGCATTCTGATGCTCATGTAACAGATATGGTAGAAGATTAGATTGACTTCAGGTTGAAATTTTGTAGAAAAGAGGCAGTGAAGGGTGAGTGAATTAGTACATAGATGAGGCTGATGAGAGAAAAGTTGAAGTGCTTCACCATGGGGTCAAGGTTTGAGAAGTTGCACCAGGAGAGACAGAGACAAAAAATTTAGGTAGGAACATAATATGTTTCAGTTAAAATTTCAAAGGGGAAGTCTTGGGTCCAAGATGTAGCTCTGGAAGTAGACTGTTGAAAATTGAGTGTAAAACAGTTATAGTTTACTTAAACCTGCTCATAGACAGTGACTGCTGAATTTTCAGGAATACTGCAAGCTAGTTGTTGAACATAGCAGTCCTTGAAACCAGAAGTATTGAGAATACTAACATCATGGAAATTGGCAAATGCTAAAAATCAAGGCATTTTTCTTTTGAAGAGATGATTTAGCAGCACACCATTGAGTGAAAAGGTTGTTTGGAGTCAAGATTAAAGAACTTTCTTGGATAAAAATCCCCGTGGGTGTGGAAAACACCATGGGTAGATCGAGGGTTGGAAAGGAAGAAAACATAAGTTGGGGTTCAATATCTCAACTTTAAAGAAAAGTCTTTAGAAAATTTATTTAGTGAGTTATCTTAAAATGCAAATAATGAATTATTAGTAAAATTAATACTTATCTAGTTCATTTTTTTCCCTAACATGTATACCCTCTTTGACCCAGCCAGTGTTCAGCAAAAATAAATGAGCTAATACTAATAAATATTTCTTTGTCATTACATATGTTCTTTTCAGTGTTTTCATGCGATACCTCACGTAAGGCACTGCAGCAGGTAGTGGAAGGACTGAAAGACAAATGATGACCTCTGCTCTCTGAAATTAATGGGATGGTCATAACCTTATGTAGCGATAACCATAAGTCACTCACAAAATGTGATTAGTGTCAAAGGAGGTTATACTTACAAATTTGCTTTGAGAGTGAAGAGGGGCAAGTGATTGATTCTTTTCAGGGCCCATGAAAGTTTGACAAAAGGAACAGAGCTTTTGGGGATGAGTAGTATTTTCCAAGGTCCAAGAAGTAGTAGGGAGCTACCTTAGGTCCGGAAAGACATTTGAGTAAAGTCAAGAGTAAAGATACAAAATAAGTTCAGGGGCGCCTGGGTGGCTCATTTGGTTAAGCGACTGCCTTCGGCTCAGGTCATGATCCTGGAGTCCCGGGATCGAGTCCCGCATCGGGCTCCCTGCTCGGCAGGGAGTCTGCTTCTCCCTCTGACCCTCCCCCCTCTCATGTGCTCTCTCTCTCATTCTCTCTGTCAAATAAAATAAAAAATCTTAAAAAAAAAAAAAAAAAAGATACAAAATAAGTTCAAAGTGTGTGGAAGGTAGCCTGCCTACTGAGTAGGGCAATTAGAATAAAAGATGGTAGTATAAGGAGAAGCTGTGCTCTTGGGTTGATAGTAGATTGTTGAGGGCCTTTAAAGCCTACTATGTTTGAATGTCGTTCTTGAAGCTCAGGGTAAAGTCTGATAGAATCTTTGATTTAGAAAGTTAACTCTGTAGAAGAAATGTTGTAGAGGGAAGATAGAGAATGTGTATCAGACACAGTTCAGGTGGAGCAATAGAAACCATCCTAGAAACTTTCAGTAGAAAGGGATTTGGCACAGGGGATTAGATGCTTATAATACCATGTGAAGGACTGGAGGAAGATTCTTCTGTAATAATTCTCAAAATATTGCAGTGAAACTGATTTGCAAAAGAATTTGTGAGCTTGCTTAGAGTCAGGAAGGTGAGGAATCAGAAAGCTGCTTCTGCTAATGAAGCTATCCTTTTGAAACCACAAAGCTAGTGACCAGAGACTGGGAAATGAATGTCTCCAGGACTTGACTTAGCAGCAGAAGTAAAACCAGAAGCCGGAAGTGGGCCTCCATCTCCTGTCTGCTTCCCAAACATAGCAGTACACATGCATCTGATAGGCAGGAACTAACATAATTGCATGAACTTGCAAAGGAGTTTGGCAAACCTGGTGCTTAGTTTTCCAGTCTCAGAACTATAGGAAGCCACACTGAAGAAAGGAGGAATGAGTAAACCAGTTCTGGTGTTGCACACAGGAGGACTAGATGGAAATTAGTGATAGGGCTGATGTGTTAGTCCTGACAGGGCAAAGTGATGGTGCACGAGGACCATGGCTTGTAGAAAATGAAGTGATGTGGCAAAGGAGAAAATGGATGTGGGAAACATGTTAGAAGAAATGGTTTCTTTTATGACTTGACAAATGATTGGTTCTGGGCAAAGGTGGATCTAGGTTTTGTGCTGCCTCAACTTTATGTAATTTGATGGGACTCTTTTTCTGAAGAATACAAATTGTGAATAGAAAAGTAATATTCATTTCTAATAAAAAACGAATCCCGGGGCACCTGGGTGGCTCAGTTGTTAAGTGTCTGCCTTTGGTTCAGGTCATGATCCCAGGGTCCTGGGATCGAGCCCCACATCGGGCTCCCTGCTCAGCGGGAAGCCTGCTTCTCCCTCTCCCACTCCCCCTGCTTGTGTTCCTTCTCTCACTGTGTCTCTCTCTGTCAAATAAATAAAATCTTAAAAAAAAAAAAAATGAATCCCAGTGAATTGTAAGTTACTATAGTATGACACCACAAACATTACAAATTCCAGAAAAACAAGATAGTATTTTCATTAATTAACTTCCTGATACATCTCTTTAAAAGTCTTTCTGGAATTTTGATTGCAGATTCTTTGATTCCTTCTTCATACGATGAAAATCTTGAAATATAATTTTTTGTTGAAAAAATAATGCAGTCTTTAGCAGAGTTGATCAAACTTTTTTGAGTTTATCAGACTTTTTAATTTGACGTTTTAGAAAAGTTTCTATTAACTTCACGATTCATTGATAATGCCACATTTTAATGACTTCCATCAAGTTTGGGAAAATATTATGTTTCTTTCATATGTGATGCCAAAGCAAAAATTGCACCAGAGAGTTAAACAGGCAATGAAAACAATTTGAGGCTGTTACCGTAGTGAGAGAAGCTATGGCTCACTGTGAGCTTAGATGTACTAAAACAGAGTTTTATTTGTTTTGTTTTGTTTTTAAACAGTTTTTTTTTTTTAAAGATTTTATTTATTTATTTGACAGAGAGAGACACAGCGAGAGAGGGAACACAAGCAGGGGGAGTGGGAGAGGGAGAAGCAGGCTTCCCGGCGAGCAGGGAGCCCGATGCGGGGCTCGATCCCAGAACCCTGGGATCATGACCCCAGCGGAAGGCAGACGCTTAACGACTGAGCCACCCAGGTGCCCCTCTTTAAACAGTTTTTAAGAGCTGGAATAAGCTGGAGAAAAAAATACCTGAGAATATTAAGGGGAAGGTTGATCAGTGGCATGTGTCCAGCGCATTAACTTATTCTTGGGTGTGCAAATATCTTCATCTGTAATGAGGCTATCTGTGCTTGCTACTTTACACCCACAAAATTAGTCTCCTACCCTCCCCACAGAGGCTGAGAGATGCAGATACTATCCCTTTGATAGCTCCCAAGTAATTGAGGAAGACATTCCTGGGTTGTAAAGCAACCTGGCAAGAGGCTTTTAAAGAGATTTACATTTCAAAAAAAGATTTACATTTCAAAGGGGCAGAGAAAGAATTTACAAGTGTAAGTTTTTTTAAAGAGAATGCTCTAATTAAAAAAAAAAAAAAGAGAGGGTGCCTGGGTGGCTCAGATGGTTAAGCGTCTGCCTTCGGCTCAGGTCATGATCTCAGGGTCCTGGGATGGAGTCCCGCATTGGGCTCCCTGCTCCTTGGGAGCCTGCTTCTCCCTCTGCCTCTCTCTCTCTGTCTCTAATGAATAAATAAATAAAATCTTAAAGAAATCAGGGCCTAGAGTCAGGAAGAAACCTATTTCTAAAGTTCAGTCAAACTGAGGGAGATGTTGAGGCTCTCTGGGTCAGCGAAGAGTACCATCTCAGGGCTTTTCCGGTTTGCCTGTGAAGTGACTGCTTAAATACTCCTTGAATTGATTACATTTATTAGTTTGTCACTGATACCATCATTGTAGTGACATTTTATAATTTTATGATATCTGTTGATACCAGTATTAATCTCAAATCAACAAGAAATGTAGACCAACTTCCAGTATGTTCCCATGATTAACTAAATTACCAAAAAATATCAAAATAGGTTATGTGTAATTTCTATTTGAAATGTTCTGTTCTTCTTAATGAATTACTGCTTTTGATATGTTCCGGAAAACAAAGTACTTACAGTTAGCTGGTCCAAGTCAGAATAATTTTCATCCTATTTTTACGACGTTTACAAAACCCTGAGATCATGTGAACACATAGCTAGAGTTCTTCCTGGGGAAGCTGAAGTAAGTGAGGGCCCCCAGGGCTGAAGTGTCATCAACTTCAACTTAAATCGGCCCCTGCTTCTGGCCTGAGATACTGAGAAACAAAGAAATGGAAGAGAGAAGCGGAGGCTGATGCAGAGGTTTTCACACCCCTTCCTTATGAAGACTTTCCCTTCTCCAGTTCCCAGGATCCCAGGGCAGTACATTGACATTTCTTGTTGATTTGAATACACTTGTGGGCTAACAACTGCCTCCCCCTCCTCAAAATCTCCACTGTGCTCTTGGGCCACAACCAGCCCCCCAGCTAGTTCTGTATGGGTCCCGGAGATAAGAATGGCTTCCACATTTTAAACGGTTAAAAAATATCCAAAGAAGACTATCGTTTTACTGACGGGGTTTGGGAATATAGGTGAGGTTCAGTGGGGTGGAGTCTGGAGCCAACGACCAAGAAAGAATTCTTGAGGTGTCTTTGGTGCAAAATGGTGGTTCATTAAAGCACAGGGACAGGACCTGTGGGCAGAAAGAGCTGCTGCCCCGGGGTTGTGAGGGGTGGCTGATTATATACTATGGGGTTGGGGGAGGTAAGGAAAAAGTGAGGTTTCAGAAAGAACTTTCATATGCTAAAGAAGACTCAAAGGATACCAGAAGCCTTGCCATTGTCAAGTTAAGGTTGTTTACCCTCTCTAGTAAGCCATTAATATTCAGATAGTTGGGAACTTCCTGGAGGAACACTCTGCCCACTTCAAGTATCTGTCGGTGATGGGCTGCAGGTTATAAAGACATTTAATTGTGTCTACATTTCCTTCTGGAAGCTAGGTTATTGATGATAGGAATACTTTGTTCTTGTAGATTGCTAAGACATTTGTAAACTGAGGGAGACTCCTGTCTTGTAGGATTGTGATCTCTATAAATTAACTATTTGTTTTTCCTTTAGGGCAGCCAGGAGTGCCTGAGGAATGTCACATATATCCCATGGTGGGGGTGGTGTTGTGGGGTGTCAGCTTCTGCTTTGTCCTCAGCTTGCCTTCTGTTCCCTCATCATTATGACACATGAAAATTATATGACATTCAAATTTCACTGTCCAAGAAACAGAACTTGCTGGGAGACCAGCCATGCCCTTCGTTTCTATATCGTCTCTGGGAGCTACTGTGCTGCAGTGGCAGAGTTTTATAGTTGTGACAGGCGACAAAGCTGAAAATATTTACTGCCTGGCTCTTTCCAGACAGCTTTCTGACCCCTGGTCTAGAATTATTCTTATCAACTAATTAAACCTAAGTTTTTGATAACTGACAGCTGTATTATGATTGATGTGGCCGCTACCAAATGCCAGGCATGTGTAGACCTTACCTGACAGGAAGAACTGAGTGACAGGGCGGGTTCAGATGTTGTGGGCATGCACCCGCAGGAGAATCATTTTTTAATCAGCCAGTCTTCTGTTATTCCTCAAGTCACACGGTGCAGGAAATAGGCCTCCTCCGCTCTTGCAAAGGCAATCTCACTCTACGTAAATAGAAATATGATAAATAAAATTAAATTTCAAGCTGTCCTGCTGTTTAAAGAATCTCTATGAAAATTCAATCAGCACACTTTTAATTTCACGTCATCTGATATTGTCTGGGATTTAGTGACAACAAGCCTGGCAGTTTTCTCCACATTTTTCTGTGTTCCTTGAATGTAAATTTTCCAGCTGGGCGCTGAAGACTTATGTAGGAAGACCACATGTGTGATCTGTGTCAGTCAGAATTCTGTTCGGCTGCATGAAACAAACTTAACAAACTCAAGTAATTTTTTTTTTTTTTCCTATGTAACCTAAGTCCAAAGGTAATAAGGAATTCAGGGCTAGTGTGGCTGCTCAGGATTGTAATTTTTTGAAAGGGTGGGCAGACAGGGCTAAAGGGAGGCATGGGGGCTCTCAGCTTCCTGCCCCACCAGGCATCATCGCTTGTTTAGCTTTTCATCTGATGGTCCCACGGCTGTTTTACCTTCTTGTGTCTAGTCTGAGTTTCAGGTGGGAGAAAGGAGAGAAACCCAGGGAGAAAAGCCTGGCAAAGAATTACATAGCAAACACTAATACAGCAGTGTTTGCCAAACTCTCCTTTAGAATCTTTTCAAATAATAATTCGTTGACAATATGCTAGCTGAGTCTATCCCCTCTAATAAACTATATGTACCTCATTAGCCAAAGTCCTACTGCATGGCCATTGCTAAAAGAAAAGAGGTCTGGGAAGGTAGGTATTTCATAACGGACACCTATGACTCATGAGGCTCTCTTAGTAAGGAAGAATGGAAAAATGGATATCAAGCAGACAACCAGAACAGTAAGTCCTAGTGGATATAAGAGGCCCAGAGATTTGGGCATTAGCATGGAGGACTAGGGTCATGTCAGCTGTCTTGATGATTTGTACCAGTCACAGAGGTCAGATAAAGCATTCCGAGACATGACATGAACACGTTAACTTTTACAATTCACTTTGCTGTGACCTAAACTGATGATGGTAGTGGCTCTTAAATTTTTCTATTTTGATTGAGAGCTACTTATCCAGGTGGTTGCAGGATGGGGGTTAATAAAAGGACGGCATAGTTCACCTCTTCCCCTGGGAAGGTATGATGAAGAGTGAGAAAGAAAAATCTAAGACCTTACTCATTTGTATTTTTCAATAGCTTTACCAAAGAGTCTTCTCTGCCTAAAAAGATGGCAAGCATGTTGAAGGCACGATTCATTTCTTAAGCTCCTTCATTGGCTCCACAGGGGGTTAACACAGAGGTACTATCAAGCTTTATTGCCTGATGTATGAAACTAATAAGGGCAGTTTATTCAGAAAATTGGAGTTTCAACTTAGGAACAATTCATCAACTTCTGTTAATATTCAGCTCACTTCATCAAAATCAGGGACTTCAAGGGATGAGTTATAACCCCATAAATCCACCTTATACGTGAAAGTATTAGGAAAGTTTCTATTTTGCCCATTATCTTCCGAAGTGCAATTTGTTATTTACAGAATAGTAATGTAGGCTGAGACCTTTAATGTTACTTACTTACACTCCCATGTTTTTTTTCATTTTTGATTCCAAATCTGAGACTCAGAATGGGGGATTGTCTGTCCTATAAAATTTGTGATTTTGATGTTTTTATCTAACTTATTTAATCAACACAACTTCATCCTTCCACTTATAAGCAAACTCCTTATCTTCACAGCCTATGAAGAGGTCAGTCCACCCTTGATACTGCCTCAGAGGGAAGCATCAATAATTTTTTTGGCTTGACATTTTATACTTTTTTTAAAACACTAAATCATAAACATACTTTAAAGGTGATTGATAGTTTCAGATTATGAAATCTGTGCTTGTCACCAAAAGGAAAATGCTTTTTGAAATTGTTCTTGATGAGAACAATAGCTATTCCCACTTCCATAGGTAGGAGAAATTTTAAAAAAACAATCATTTCTTTCTGGGGAGGTACTGTGGTGTGTGGGGATAGGAAGAGGGGTGGGTCATGTTTTTTCTTGCTGACTCATAGTGTTGTGAATTAGTACAGTGGCAGTTCAGTTGTCTGCACTCTTTCCAAAGTACACAACTTTTTCTGGATACTTTCTTATTCATCACAGAAAGGCCCTGTGGCTTATTGGCAAGAGCCTGGGTTTGGTGTCAAAGAGATCTGCATTTGAAGCACTGTTATGTCACATACCAGCTCTATCATCTTAGATAATCATTGACATCTTTGAACCTTCCTTTCTATAGAATGAGAACAATAACTCAAAGAGTTGTTGGGAGGACTACATTTAGAATGACCATTTATTTCCATTCTCCTATTTTGTGTTTGCTTTGTACAGAGGGAAAAATTCATAAAACTGCTGGACCAGTTGCATAACTCTTTAAGGATTGACCTGTCAAAGTATAGGGTATGTACAAAATTATCTGCCTGAAGGTAAAATGTCATGTTTGGCTGAGATGCTTTCTTGTCCTACTGTAAAAAATCATCCACTGTGTAATGGGAAAGTAAAAATGCTGGTCTTGTGATCTCAGGTTCTGTCACACTGGAAAAAGTCCCCTAAGTAAGCAAGCTGCAGTCCTTTGTTCAGGGACCTTGCCCCACATAAGCCTACATTAGTAACATGTGTGTTACTATGTGTAGCTTTAATTTTATAATTTTTATAATAGCAATCAGATTGAGTGGCAGCTAATCCATGAGGTAGACATGTGGCAGAGTCCTCATCCTGAAAGCTCACCCCTTATTACTGAGTTATCCTGCTAATATTTCCCCAGCTTTTAAGATGCCTACTTGGACTCATTGCTTAATTCACTCTTTCTAGATCAGTACAATGTGCTCTTTTGAAGCTGTCCAGAGTTCTTGTCAACTCTTCTATACTTCACCTCCAGGTGAAACACACAAAATACACACACACACACACAAATATTCATGGATGTGTGTATGTAAATATACATATTTACAAAACATTTAGTTATAAATTTTATTTACAGAAAAATCTGTAGTAATTGTTGCATTCTTTATTTAATAATTCAAACATCATTTCATATCTGTACATATGTAGATCGTCTGCGTTCATGTTTAAGTTCATGACTGATGGATATCTTAATTGCATATTTCTGGAAATTTTAAAAACCACATTTTGTCAAATTCACCCTTCCTGTTGGAACTGGGGCCAACACTGGTAGAAGACAACTGCTATGCAGGCAATGAAAAAGGTGTTTGGAGGCCAAAAGTGCCTGGAGGCCACCTCATTTGTCATTGTTTGGATACTATAACTCTCTGTGAGTTTGTGAATATTTAAAAATTACCTGTGGTTTTTCTGATTGCTCTTTAAAAAGCCAATCTGAAAGCAAGTTAAAATGAGAAATTTCTCAATGTGAAAATTGTTCCTTAGATCAAACATTTTCATAATTATACCTTCCCTCTACAAAGTTCTGAGCATTTTTATTTTTATATCACATTTCTACCAAATCTCACTAACAAACTTGTGGAAATCCAGAGTACTTCCAGGAGAGATGCTGCCATGTAGTCTGATTTTTCTTTTAACTTTTAAGAGTTTCTTTGTGACTCTAAATGTAGCACATGTAAAAGTTCCCAAAGTTTTTTTGGGAAAAATTACCCATCTTGAGAAAATTACAAAAAATATTTCCAACTACATGCTGTCCATGTAGTAGCAAAACTTTTAGTTTTAGTAGCAAAACTCCACTTTTAGTAGCAAAACTCTACTTTTAGTAGCAAAACTATTATATGAACAAAGATGAACGATAACACTGCATGAATGATACTATTTTGTATATTTTTATTGCACTGTGGCAATAAATAGAAGGATGTGGCTTTCCAAGACTAAGAAGAGAATATTTCCAAATTGTTTACTTTTTATAATGTTTTATGATAAGATGTTGTAAGAATACTATCGGGATATTTTTATAATTTTACACAGTTCACTTCCCATTTTCCTTCCCAGAAAGTTAGTTTTAATTTATTTTCCCATCACAAGCTTAAGGCTGATAATTTACCCATTTTCTATTTCTTAATTAACCAGGAAAACTTTCCTGCCAGCAACGCTGAACGGTTGCAAGACCTAAAATCAACTGTTGACCTGCTAACAAGTATCACCTTTTTTAGGATGAAGGTACCTTATTTTATTTGTCGCTATCCTGGTATGACATAACACATTCATTCCCCATTAAAGTCTGTTTTTTACTCATCTCTTGATCGCTACCGTTCAACCCCAGCAATGATGCTGTGAAGACTTTTCCAGTGCTAAGTGAATCCTCCAGTCTAAGGTGTTTGAAAGGGATTATCCTAAACACCTAAAATATTCTGATACATTTGGCTCAAATGTAGTTTTAAATTAAATCCATCTTAAATAAACATGGCACTTACTAAAAAAAAAAAAAAAATCCCTAAGAGTGCTAAATGGAAATGAGTTGACTTCTTATTTTAGTTTTAACTCCGATGTCTTGCTGACTTTTTCATCCCAAGAGAGTAGCTGATTCTTTTAAGCTTGCCCCAGTGGTGGCAACTCTCATTTTCAGCCCTGGAAATGACTATGTAGGAATAGATTTGATTGCTTAAATCATTAGTATAACTAACTGCCATCTACCAAACTATGCAGAGATTTCTTTTTAGATCTCTCTTCTGCTTTAACAGCAAATTCTCTACAATCATAATTTGGCTAGCAGGACAATTCATGTAAAGTGTTTCCTCCAACTACTTGTCAGGCTATGGGCTAAAAAAGTTTTGATCTTTTATGATGTTTATTCAGAAAATTCCTGTACAGAAAAAAATATATAATTTTCAGTTGCCCATGATTGTTTTCACTAGCAGCACTAAAAATGGTACTGTATAATATGAGAGACAGAAAAACAAAGCCATACTCTATCAGCAATCATTTAGATTTTTTAAAGTTCAGGTAAAAATTCATTTGGCTTAAAATCAGAGTTAAATTGGGTGACTGGGATAAATAGAATTTCTATCCATTCTGATCTCCTGGCAGCAGCTGCCAAAACAGTATGTAGAGAATGAGAG
The DNA here is from genome assembly GCF_002201575.2 of Neomonachus schauinslandi. Taxonomy (NCBI): domain Eukaryota; kingdom Metazoa; phylum Chordata; class Mammalia; order Carnivora; family Phocidae; genus Neomonachus; species Neomonachus schauinslandi. The sequence continues at coordinate 93,821,412 of NC_058411.1, forward strand.
TAAGCCTCCAGCCAGGCTCAGAGGGAGATGTTCCTTTATTGACAGGCGATGCCAGTCATCAGCACTGTGGCAAAATGGGAACAAAGGCTGGAGAGCTTCCTCAAGCTCAGACCACATGGTCCCCCCCCCCCCCCCCATCTATCTACATACCTGCATCTGTGTCCATATACTCTTCCTTCTTTTCTAATTCCTATTGATTGGCTGTCTGTTCTCCTAGAAAAGGCCATCTCTTCCACCTGTGCAATTGATTTCATCCCCTCTTGAGTAATAAAACCTTGGTGCACAGTCCTCCCCACTCTCTTCAATGATCCAGTCCCCTTCCTTCTCCAGCTGCTATACCCTAATTCCTCTTTTCCTTTAATATCAGAACTCCTCAAAATCATCCTCTTCATGTTTTCTTCCCAATTTCTAATCTCCCAGTATCTTTTGAAAAAATTTCATCCTCCCATTTTCTTCTCTCATTACAGACAGTAAAATTCATTCCTTTGTTGTACTGATCAATGAGTTTTGGTGTAGAGTGTAACCACCACTCCAGTCAACATGTAAAACAGTTCCATAGTCCTCTAGAATCCCCTCGAGCTGCTCCTTTATACTCAACCCCTCTCCCAGCCCTTGGTGACCACCGATCTGTTGTTGTCCCCCTATAGTTTTACCTTTTCCAGAACATCATGTAAGTGAAATAATACACTATATAGCATGACACATGGGCTATTCATCTATCTTGTTGAGTGTATCAGCTGTTTGTTCTCTTTTTTTGATGAGTAGTAATCCTTGGTTATGTATACACTACAGGCATTTGAGTTGTTCCTGGTTTGCGTTATCAATAAAACTCTTAAAAATACTTATGTACATATTATTAGTATAAACAGAAGCTTTCACTTGTCTTGAAGCGAGGTTCCTGGGTCATTTGATAAATGTATGATTAACTTTACAAGAAATGACAAATTGTGGTTTGGTTTTTTTTTTTTTAAGATCTTTTTTATTTGACAGAGAGAGAGCGAGAGCAGGAACACAAGCAGGGGGAGTGGGAGAGGGAGAAGCAGGCTTCCTGCTGAGTAGGGAGCCCGAGGCAGGGCTCGATCCCAGGACCCCGGGATCATGACCCGAGCCGAAGGCAGATGCTTGACGACTGAGCCACCCAGGCCCCCCAAGCTAATAATTTCTAAATTTGTATCTCGAGCCCCAGACAGCTTCATGAGTCTAAACTCATATATCCAAATATCTACTTGAGATCTATTTTTGTGCACAACAACCTGTTCGTTCTTGTCTGAAACCGAGTTCCTGATTTCCTGTGCACATCTTTGCCCCTCCGTTGTACCAGCTGCTCAGGCTAAAACCATAGGGTCCCAACTGCTCTCTTTCTCTCACACCAATCATCCAGTCTGTCAGCAGATCCTATTAGTTCTTACTTCCCAAACTAACCAGAATATGGTTTCTTCTAAACAGCTCCTAGCTTAACACCATAGTGCAAGCACTATATTGACTGAATTCTTGCACTGTTCTCATCACTGGTCTTTCTACTTTTTCCATAGACCATCTTGGCAGCCTAAGGGAAACTTTTAAAAGATAGTTCAGGGGTGCCTGGGTGGCTCAGTCGGTTAAGCATCTGCCTTCGGCTCAGGTCATGATCCCAGGGTCCTGGGATCGAGTCCCGTAACGGTCTCCCTGCTCTGCAGGGAGCCTGCTTCTCCCTCTGCCTCTGCCTCTTTCTCTATCATGAATAAATAAATAAAATCTTAAAAAAAGAAAAAAAAAAAAGATAGTTCAGTTAGGTCACTTTGCTCTTCTGCTGAAACAGTCCATTTCCTTCCCACCTTACTCAAAGCTAAGGTTTGTAAAAATAGCCTAGATATAAATGTTCCCCCTGGGCCCATTCTCTTACTTCTTTAAATTCACCTACTATTGTATCCTATTAATACAATTCCACTGAAACACTTTCTGTCCCCTCTTCTCTGTTTTATTTTTCTTTTCAGTGTGCATCATCATGTAATATATTTTACTGTTTAGCTCCATGAGGAAAGGGATTTTTATTTCTTTTGTTCATTGCAATATAACCATTGTCAGGCATATAGTAGGTGATAAATAATTGTTGAATTATTGAAAAGTATAGGTGGTTGAATAATGTGATTGGTTGCTCTAAGAGTTTCTAGTTGAATATTTACAGCTATGATCATTTTCACAACTATGATCCATTATCAAGAAGTTAAAGTAAATACACATTTAAAACATTGCTAAGACCACATTTTTCCTGAACGTAGAAAAATCAACTAGAAACATTTATTGAGGTTGTTTAAGTTGTTTATACTGGATTGAAATCTTCTATTTTTGAATTTAAGAAAATAATTTGTCTCTCAGGTTCTGGAGCTGCAAAGCCCCCCAAAGGCCAGCATGGTGGTGAAGGACTGTGTTAGAGCCTGCCTGGATTCTACATACAAGTATATTTTTGACAATTGCCATGAACTCTATTCTCAGCTAATAGACCTGGTAAGAAAAGATACATGTCTCCTTTTTGTTTCTAATGTCTGTTTCTATAAGTTTAGAATGACCCTAAATGGGAAAATATGTTCAATTAATTTCACATTAACTGTGGGTTTTGAGAATTCCCAATATCTTTTCACATATGAATATCATATCACTTTCATTTACATGAAATAATTCACTCCTTAAAATAACTTCATGTAGTAAAGGTAGATACTGGGTTTTTGTTTTTGTTTTAAGTTTTTCAAATGAGGAGTCAGTTTCAGAACAATTAAGTAATTTGCTCAGGGTCACACAGTGGTCAAGTGGCAGATTTGGGACTAGAATTTAGGATTCCAACTCGACTCTTATGTTCTTCCCCTAACTCATAACTGCCCTTCTTACCATTTTACCTCATAAAAGTGATAGATGGGGAAATATTTATATAAAGGATGGTAAAATCATCATATATGCAAATTTATTATTAAATAATATTTCAAAAATACAAAAGAAAATACAGAAAGCAAAGCGAACATACATATGATTGCCACCCAGATCACCAAATGTTAGCATTTAGTAATAATTTGCTCTGCTCTTTATTGTCTAAAGGTATTAAATGTTACACATAGAGCAGCATTTCCCTTTGTGCTTTCTCCAAATGGAATTTTCCTCCCTCCTCTTCCTTCAGAGACCAACACTCACGGTGGTACATATTTTCACATATGCTCAATAAACACTTCAGTTTTATTTTCTGTGAATTGCCTATTAACCCTCTGCTGAATTTTCTGTGGGCTTGTCTTTTACTTATGAATTTGTAAACAAATTCTAAAATAGATTTTGGATACTAATCCTTTGTTGGTTATGGGATTTCATAAATACTGCTTCCCTCTTTATATGTGATATGTCGTTTTGTTGCATTGAAGTTTTCTAATGCACACAATGATTTATTCATTGCTATCACTTCTGTAACACTGATGTTTGGGGATGCCTTTTTAATATGTCTTTATTGCCTATCCACTTTCCTGAAGAAAGCAGTCACTCCACTTGATATTGAAAACTTCACAATTGCCTCTGGAACTTCGTGGTTACTTGAGTGGGGCAGATTCTAGACAGTATACATTGGATGAAAGCAAGTGGGACTCTTTTAAGCTAGGTTTCAAGCTGGGATTCTTACAGTATTAAAACTTTCTGACTTCCTGGGCCTAGTAGGAGAAAAAAATTAAATGGAGTTTATCATTTTATAAGAAAACAATGTATAACTACATAATTGTTCATAACTTTAGCTTATTATTCCTGCTAGATGTGCTGTAGTTTATAAACTTAGTTCTCTTGGATTTCTAATGATTAAATTGTCTCTCAACTGTGCTTTTCCGTTGGGTGGCTTTCTAATGGCCTCCCTTTGTCTATTCTCTACTACCTTCCTCCCATAAGGCTCTTCAGTTCTTTTATATTTTCAACATCATTGTCTTTATTTTAACTAAAAGGTAAAATTGAAACTTGTTATAGCAGGTATGTTATCCATATATAACTTCATAATCGATCTTATCAAACCTTACCAGCCTCAGTTTCTTACTCCTTGTAACTCCAAACCCACTGTCCCCTCACATGAGCCCTAAATTCTGTTATTTTCATGAATTGGCCATCCTCTTTTATATCCATGCATTCATTTGTCCTATATGTCTAAAATGTTCCCCCATTTTCTGCCTTCATCAAAATTCAACTTAAATATGATCTGCAGTTCTACTATTTCATACCCAGTGGATGAACCAAATCACCAGTGTGGTGTACCTTATTTAGTGTCTTTCTACTGTACTACTACTATTAATAAATAGCATGAAGAGTTTTATTTTTATAAAAGATATAGAAATATGGGCAGATCCTAAAAGCAAACATGCTCCTAACAGAAAGTAAATGAGGTGTCACATCAAAATGAATCTAGTATAGCTTAATATTTGCTGACTTGGCTTTAAAAACAAAGACTTTTTTTTTTTTTAAGATTTTATTTACTTATTTGACAGAGAGAGAGACAGCGAAACAGGGAACACAAGCAGAGGGAGTGGGAGAGGGAGAAGCAGGCTCCCCGCTGAGCAGAGAGCCTGATGTGGGGCTTGATCCCAGGACCCTGGGATCATGACCTGAGCCGGAGGCAGTCGCTTAACGACTGAACCACCCAGGCGCCCAAAAACAAAGACATTTTTGTAGTTTGCCAACCAGTTTTCTTTTTAGGTAGAGAGATCTATACAGATTTTATAAGAAATCTTGTGAGTGTGGGAAAATGAAGTATTTGGAGCTAAACTTTCCATCTAAGAAAAAGACTTTTCCATAAACATTGTTATCATTTGAAATTCTAAAGGAAGCACCTATTGGATCTGAATAATTTGGGAAACTAATACTCTCTAGAGCCCTTCTGAAACCATCTCAGAAAAGTTTTAATGATAAAGGTTCATCTCCCCTCAGTGGACTGCAGGGCTCTTCTCCTGGGAGTGTAAGACCTTTTTTCCTCACACCACATATCTAAATTAGCCTCAAATCCTGATGACTTTATCTTCAAAACTAAATACTTTATCTTCACAATATATCCAGAATCTGACCATCTCCATGCTTCCTTCCTGATCTGAGCCATCACCATTGCTCATTTGGATTACTACGTAACTTCTTAGTAGAGATCAGTGCTTGCACCCTACCATCCTACATCTATTCTCAGTAGAGCAGCAAGAATGATCCTTTTAAAAAGTAAGTCATGTTTCTCTGTTGCACAGAATGTTTGAAAGTCCCTTCTTTTAAGTCAAACTCAGAGTCCTCACAATTGCCTATAAGATGCAGGATCTGGCCCATATTACACTTTCCACTCCACTTACTCTGTCACTCTGTCTTTTGCACATATCATCATGGAAATGGAGAATCAAATAAGAGTTTACCCACAAGAACAATGTTGGACCCCTTGATACTTATGTGAATGCCTGGATCATAGTAGGTGCTCAAGAAAGCATTTGTTGAATGAATTGAATAAATGAATAAACATAATTTTTCTCAAACAATAATAATTTATAGGTGTATTTGGTCTATTATAAACAAGAGAGAAAGGAGTGCTCTATTCTGTGATAGACACTCAAGTGCTTGCCTAAAGCCTGTTGGAGTTGTACTGAATCATACCACAGGGTCCTGGATGATGAGATATGGGAGAAATTGATCCAGTCCCAGTGTGAAAACATTCCAGTGCTTTTCTCCAGTCCTCTCTCCTCTGCTGCAGTAACCTGGAGTACACACATTCTAGATGGTATAGCTACCAGGTGGAGGAGGGCTATTCAGCTAGCTTCAGACTTTGGATATTTAAGAAATAATCCATTATTGCATTAACTCATTGAGATTTGGAGATTTACTTGTTACCATAGCACAACTTACTTTATTTTGACTCATTGACCTTCAAATCAGTTTCCACCCTGCCACCCAAACTATTTAAAATATATCCATGTTTTTGTGACTCTCTCATTTTTAACTCTGTAATCCCATTCACTTATGGGATTAAATCCAAACAGTTTGCCATTATCCAAAGGCCCTCCTAGATCTGAGCTCTGTCTTTCCTTATTTCAACCTCATTTCCACCGTGCATTCTATGATTCAATGCACTAAACTCCATGATGCCTTCGTCTGCATTGTCTTTACGTTTCTGGAGTGTTTTACCTCCCCTCACCTCCTTCATGGCTAATTCTAGCTCATCTGGCTATTTCTTCAGAAAGCTTTTAGGGCCTCTCCTAGCCAAAATAGGTGTTCCTACTCTCATAATACCCTGACATGTTCTCACCAGTGCACTCATCATGCTGAAATTGAGTAGGCACAAAATAATATAATAGCTGTTTGGCCTGTCTTCTCCACTAGGTTGTGAGTTTCATCTTTGTAGCTCCAGTGTTCAACACTGTGCCTGACAAAGAGTAGGGTTGATAAAGTAATTAATTAATAAAAACAAATTTTATAAAAAACAGCACTATGTTAGTGATTTATAGCCTCTTTTAATGACTCCACTTCAAAGTCTATGGTCAAGAACATGGTCTCTGATGTCAAAACCCTCGAGTTCAAATCCTGGCTTTCCTGATTATTATTTTTGTAGCTTTTCATGCACTACTGAGCCTCTTCATTTCATAGTTTCTTCATCAAGATATATTTTTAATATTCATGCTACGTCTCTTTTATCTGAGTTCTCTTTAGATGAAGTAATGCCTGAAACTAAAAAACCAGGAATTTCAGGGTTGTTAGACACAGTATAATTCTGATTATTTAAATGTGGAAGCATACTTTCTCTCTCCAAAGGGGTTTTTGAAGAACCATTTAAAAATAGTGCTTGGAGTAAAAATGAAAAATAGATTTAAGAGAAAAGTCAAAGTAGCTGCAGTTAGAGGAACAAAACAGAAGTGTGCTCTCCAGAGGCTGGCTGCACACTCAAGGAATAACCTTCATCTTGGCTGAATCACCCAGTTCTATGTTTGTCCTTCAATTTAACATAACTAAGAACTCAAATATGGCAGTGTGGACATAGGTGATTGATCTCTTGCATAAAGACACATGAGATAATCTATAAACTCACCCAATATTCTAATTATATTTCTTTAATTAATAATGAGTTTAAGAATCCTCTCATAACTTCATTAGCTTTTTGAGTGACTGTTTTTATAAATTACCTGTTTATATCTTGTGCCTATTTTTAAAAAATAGAATTTTTGTCTTTTTCTGGTTAATATTCTTGAGTCTCTTAGTCCTTTGTCAGCTTCTGACATTGCAAAGATTTTTCACAATCTGTGATCTTTATCTTTGTCACAGTGTACACACAAGAAATTCTCAATTTAATATATTCAAGTGGATATTTTTCTGTTTAAATTTGAGATTTGGAGTTTTAAAGAGTCTGTTCTACCCATCCCACAAATAGAGGGCCTTCTTATGGGGACTTTAATAAGATGGATATTTTCTTGCTCGGTAATATGATTATGATCATTAAGTTAATTCCCCTTGCTGTTGTTCCATGCTCATAAGGCAGCCTTCAGATTACAGATTGTCTTTTTATATAGCTGCTTCTCCAGGAAAGGATAGGCCAAAAATTCTCAAATCTGAAAAAAATATTTGTCAAGTCTCTTGAAATGTTTGTATTTTATTTAAAAAAACTATCATTTGTTCCTTGAAGTGAGCTTAGACTAACATTAGTGCCTAATATATAATAGTGCTGAATGACTAGCTACCTACCTGCCTGCCTGCTGCCTACCTACCTACCTACCACCTCCTACCTACCTACCTATTTATGGAAAATCACATACAGATGGGCTCCAACTTTGGATGGTTCACCTAACGATTTCTTGACTTTACAATGATGTGAAAGTGATAGGCATTCAGGAGAAAGCATACTTGAAATTTTGAATTTTGATCTTTTCCTGAACTACCGATAGGTGGTACCATCCTCTCCCATGATGCTGGGCAGTGAGAGTGAGCCACAGCAACTTCACCCACACGATCACAAGGGTAAACGACTGATTCAACCATTCTGTACCCACACAACCATTCTGTTTGTCACTTTCAGTACATTATTCATTAAATTTCATGAGACATTCAATACTTTATTATGAAATAGTCTTTGTGTTAGATGCTTTTGCTTAACTGTAGGCTAATGTGAGTGTTCTGAGCATATTTAAGGTAGGCTAGGATAAGATGAGACGTATGGCTGGTTGGGTATATTACATGAATTTTTTACTTACAGCATTTTCAATTTATGATGGGTTCATTGGGACAATCCCATCATAAATTGATAAAAAATATATAACCTATATATACTATATATATATATATTTTTTTGTTTGTTTGTTTGTTTCCCTCCCCAGATTACCCTGCTTCTTGCTTCTGAGGCAGTCTCTGTTATGATTAGCTTTCTGATTGATTTTGTGTACAATTAATATACATGTCTATTATCCATTTGTGGTACCATCTTTATCTCCACCAATCTCTCATGTACTACATTGTATAATACAATTTTATGGTTACATGTGCTAACTCCAGAACCAGATTGCCTAAATGTTATTTGGTAGGAATTCTGCAGTTTTTGAAGTTCACTATTACTTTCTGAGAATAATCTATGCTGATATGTTCAGGAATAGTTTTTTGATTTCTTTTATAGCTACCTATCATATAAATGTACCACAATGTACATACCAATTTTAATATTTCACTTTTACAAATAAGAGCACAATGAATATTTCTGTGGTGGAAATTATGTTTGCAAGTTCCAGTCTGTGGCCTTAATAGCAACATACCCTGCTTTTCTCTACTTTTAAAGTTTTACTAGAAATAATGTAAACTTCATTGTAAGCCATCTTGTTCCATGTGATCAAAAGCAGTCTCTTTTTTTTTCCCACATGTGTTAAAATGTCCTTTTACTTATCTAATTCCCATAGTACACGTTGAATTTAATGAGAACAAAAAAAATCTGTCTTATTTAGTATTGAATTTACAATACTATGCAACACATAGAGTAGTGCAAATCAGCAAATACTTATTTAATAGAACTTCTATATCAAAATATCTGTTTGTATGTATGCAGCATGTGATAAGTATACTGCTATTTATTTAAAAGTTTTGACCCAGATATCTTCTGAAAACTTTCTGGGACAGAAAATACCTTCCAAGAACATTTTAAACTGGCAACTTACATGAACTTAAAGATATGAAATTTCAAAAAGTCTAGCGTTGAGCTATAGTTGTGTACTTTTCCAGTTAGTTTAGCCAAAGAAGTTGCTTTAGTTATCTTTCTTTAGTTTTATTCTTTTGCTTTTGCCCTAGCCAATTCTAAATAACTCAGTAATAAAAGGAAAATTAAAAATAAAATATGACTTAGAAAATTACAAATAGAAAAATTCTAATTCTTTAACTTTTAATTTGAGATGTTATTTAAATAGTGATTATTAAGGAACTGGCTAGAAAGTATCTGTGACTTTTCTTAAGTTTTATTATTGTTTTGTTGGTTTTTTTTTTTTTTTTTTTTTTTTTTAAAGCAAGGGACTTTCTTATGCAATCAGTAGCATTAGTTTAGGGAATGGTGTTCATTCTGCACATAAAATGCCTTTTCACTACCTCAAGGGATTATTGTATTAGCACTAGATCTAAGTAAGTACAGACACATTTAAAATTTAATTTTCTTTTAAAGTTTGTTGTAAAATGTGTAGGAGAAAGGTTTTGAATATGAAATTTCTTCTTAAATGCCAGCTTCATAAGTGATATATAAATTCTTATAAAAAGGAATTGCTCAAAATGAGTGGTATATTGAGATATTTTATGTATTGATGAAGAAGAAACATGAAAATCCAAAGCCTGAAACATTAGACCATTGTTTTCATCAATGTGTATTTCAGTTTTTCTAACAAAATAAAATAAAGTCACAAATGAAAACTTAATGAATTCTAAAATAATAAAAGAGTATGTTGTGTCAGTAAAACTAGTAAACTCTTGATTCTAAAAATGGATTATGACAATGCATGCAAAGAAAGTGATAAATCCATTGTGTTTAATAAACACTGATGAAACGTTTTCCAAATAAAATATCAAATGACATATTTATAAGCGGACCAAGAAATTTTACTCCAGGAATGCAAGGATGGTTCAACATTAGAAAAATCTATCAATATAACTCACTATAGTACTTAACTAAAAGAAAAATATCATATATTTATTCAACATAAGTAGAAAAAGCATATGTTTAAATTTGATGCCTCCTTATGATTAAAAAAGAAACTCAGAAAACTAGGATGGAACACAATTTTTTTTAATTTAGTTAAGGTTACATTAAAAAAATATGGCTAACAAAGTTAAACAGATGATGTTTAGGAGTATGCATTTCAGAAGTATAGATAATTATCCTATTAATGCTCTATAACATAATATTTGAAGAAATAAGAGAATATTAGAAAGGAAAAGAAAAAAAACTGTTGTAATTTATGGATGATATGACTATATACGTACAAACACTAACAGAATCTACCTGAGCTATTGGTACACATAAGAAAAAAATCTCATTAAACGAATACAAAACCAATTTTTTTACACCAGAAATTGTGCACATATTATTAGGGAAAGGAACAATAGCTTAGTATAGAGTGTTAAGAAAATCATATGGAGTCTCATCATATGGAGATAAGGGAAAAAAAGAACTGGATTCTTGCCTAATACCATATACGATGTGAACTCAAAAAGTTGAAAGAGGTGAGTGTAAAAGGTAAAAATGATGATAGTATAGGAGAATACCTTTCTAGTGCAGGATAAGAAAGACTTTTTAAAACTCCAAAGCACAAATTGTATGTATGTATATAAGTATAATTAACATACAGTCTTGGGGCACCTGAGTGGCTCAGTCGTTAAGCATCTGCCTTCAGCTCAGGTCATGATCCCATGGTCCTGGGATCAAGCCCCGCATCGGGCTCCCTGCTCTGCGAGAAGCCTGCTTCTCCCTCTCCCGCTCCCCCTGCTTGTGTTCCCTCTCTCGCTGTGTCTCTCTGTCAAATAAATAAATAAAATCTTTAAAAAAAACTTAACATACAGTCTTATATTAGTTTCAGGTATACAACATTTGATCCAACAATTCTGTATATTATTCAGTGCTCAGAACAATAAGTGTAGTCACCATCTACCACCATAAAATGTTATTACAATATTATTGACTATATTCCCCATCCCATACTTTTCATTTCTGTGACTTATTTTTATAAATGAAAATCTGTACTTCTTAATAACCTTTATTTTGCCTATGCCCCCACCCACCTCCCCTCTGGCCTATCCTCCCACCCACCATTTTGTTCCGTGCATTTGAGTCTGTCTTTCTGTTGGCTTTGTTTTGTTTAGATTTGACATATAAATAAAATCTTTTGATATTTGTCTTTCTCTGTCTGGCTTATCATACTTAGCATAATGCCCTCTAGGAAGATCCATGTCAAAAATGACAAGACCTCATTCATTTTTCATGACTATTCCACCAAATATATGTACCACATCTTCTTTATCCATTCTTTTATCAATGGACACTTGGATTGCTTTCATATCTTACCTATTGTAAATAAATCTACAATAAACATAGGAATACATGTATCTTTTAAAAGTAGTGTTTTTAATTTGTGGAGTATAAGTATGCGTTAGTGGAATTACTGATCATATAGAATATCTATTTTTAATTTTTTGAGGAACCTCCATAGTGTTTTTCACAGTGGTTGCACCAACTTCTATTCCTACAAAGGCAAACCAAGTGCACCAGGGTTCCCTTTTCTCCACATCCTTGTCAGCACTTGTTATTTCTTGTCTTTTTGATGCTAACCATTGTCACTCATGTGAGGTGGTATCTCATTGTGCTTTTGATTTGCATTTCCCTGATGATCAGTGATGTCATGTGTCTGTTAGCCACCTGTGTATCTTCTTTGGAAAAATGACTACTCAGGTCCTCTGACCATTTTTTAATTGGATTTTCTGTTCTTTTGGTGTTAGGTTTATGAGTTCTTCATATATTTTGGATATTAATCCCTTATCAGATATATCATTTGCAAATATCTTCTCCCATTCAATAGGTCAACTTTTTGTTTTATAGATCGTTTCCTTCATTGTGCAAAAGCTTTTTATTTTGGTGTAGTCTCAATAGTTTATTTTTTGCATTTGTTTCCCTCAGGAGACATATCCATAAATATGTTGCTAAGGCTGATGTTCATGAGATTACTACCTATGTTTTCTCTGAGGAGTTTTATGGTTTCACATCTCACATTTAGGTCTTTAATCCATTTTGAGTTTATTTTTGTGAACAGTGTAAGAAAGTGGTTCAGTTTCATTTTTTTTGCATGTAACTCTCCAGTTTTTTCATCACCATTTACTGAAGAGACTGTCTTTTTCCCATTGTGTATTCTTGCCTCCTTTTTCATAAATTAATTGACTGTAAAGGTGTGTGTTTACTTTGGGGCTCTCTATCCAGTTCCATTGATCTATGTGTCTGTGTTTGTGCCAAGTCTATATTATGTTAATTACTATCACTTTATTGTATATCCTGAACTCTGGAATTGTGATGCTTCCAGCTTTATTCTTCATTCTCAAGATGCTTTACTATTTCAGGTCTTTTGTGGTTCTACACAAATCTTAGTATTATTTGTTTTAGTTCTGTGAAAAATGTTGTTGGTATTTAGATAGGGATTGCATTGAATTTAAAGATTGCTTTGATTATGGAAATTTTAACAATATTCTCCCAATCCATGAACATGGACTATCTTTAAATTTGTGTCATCTTCAATTTCTTTCACTGTCTTATGCTTTATAGAGTACAGGTCTTTCACTGGTTAAATTTATCCCTAGTATTTTATTTTTGGGGGACAATTGTAAATGAGATTGTTTTCTTAATTTCTATTTTTGCTACTTTATTATTAGTGTATAGAAATGCAGCAGATTTCTGTATACTAATTTTGTATCCTGAAACTCTACTGAATTCATTTACCATTTCTAATAGTTTTTGGTGGAGTCTTTAGGGCTTTCTGTATATAGTATCACGTCATCTGAAAATAATGAAAATTTTATCTTCACTACCAATTTTGATGCCTTTCATTTCTTTCTCTTGTCTGATTGCTGCAGCTAGGACTTCCAGTACTGTGTTGAATAAAAGTGGTAAGAGTGGACATGCTTGTCTTATTCCTGTTTTTAAGGGAAAAGCTTTCATTTTTTTCACTATTGAGTATGATACTGGCTGTGGGTTTTTCATATATGGCCTTTATTATCTTGATATATGTTACTCCTGAATCTACTTTGTTGAAAGTTTTTTCATGAATGATTATTATATCTTGTCAAATGCTTTTCCTGCATCTATTGAGATGATTATACATTTTTTTAAATTATTTGTCTTGTTAATGTGATGTATCACATTGATTTGCAAATATTGAACCACCTTTGCGTCCCTGGAATAAATCCCACTTGATTTTGGTGAATGATTTTTTAAATATATTGTTGGATTTCATTTGCTCATATGGTATTGAGGATTTTTGCATCTATGTTCATCAGAGAAATTGGACTGTGGTTTTCTTTTTCTTTTTTTTGTAGTGTCTTTGTTTGGTTTTAGTATCAGGGTAATGCTGGCCTCATATGAATTTGGACATTTTCCTTCTATTTTTGGAATAGTTTGAGAAGAGTAATTTAAGAAGAAATAATATTAACTCCTCTTTAGATGTTTGATATAAATCTGTAAAGCCATGTGATACTGAACTTTGGTTTTTGGGAGTTTTTTGATTACTTATTGAATTTCATTGCTGGTCTGTTTAAATTTTCTATTTCTTCCTGATTCGGTTTTGGGAAGTTATATGATTCTAGGAATTTATCTTTCATGTGTCTGTTGACCATCTGTATGTCTTCTTTGGACAAACATCTGTTCATGTCTTCTGTCCTTTTTAATTGGATTATTTGGGGGGTTTTTGGTGTGGAGTTGTATTAATTCTTTATATATTTTGGATAATAACCCTTTATCAGATATGTCATCTGCAAATATCTTCTCCCATTCAATAGGTTGTCTTTTAGTTTTATTGATGGTTTCCTTTGCTGTGCAGAAGCCTTTATTTTTGATACAGTCCCAATAGTTTATTTATTTATTTATTTTTTGCTTTTATTTCCTTTACCTCAGGAGACATATCTAGAAAAATGTTGCTACTGCTGATGTCAGAGAAATTACTGCCTGTGTTCTCTTCTAGGATTTTTATAATTTCAGGTCTCATATTTAGGTCTTTAATCCATATGGAGTTTATTTTTGTGTGTGGTGTAAGAAAGTAGTCCACTTTCATTCTTTTGCATGTAGCTGTCCAGTTTCCTCAGTACCATTTTTTGAAGAGACTGTCCCTTTCCCATTGGATATTCTTTCCTGCTTTGTTAAAGATTTATTGACCACATAATCATGGGTTTGTTACTAGGCTTTTTATCATGTTCTATTGATCTTTTTATCTATTTTTGTGTCAGTACCATACTGTTCTGATTACTACAGCTTTGTAATATAACTTGAAATCTGGAATTATGATGCCTCCAGCTTTGTTTTTTCTGTTTCAAGATTGTTTTAACTATTCAGGGTCTTTTGTGGTTCCATACAAATTTGAGGATTATTTATTCTAGTTCTGTGAAAAATGCTGTTGGTATTTTTATAAGGATTGCATTAAATCTGTAGTTTGCTCTAGGTAGTGTGGTCATTTTAACAATATTTGTTCTTCCAATACATGAACATAGAATATCTTTCCATTTATTTGTATCATCTTCAATTTCTTTCATCAATGTTTTAGAATGTTCAGAGTACAGTTCTTTCACTCTTGGTTAAGTATATTCCTTGGTATTTTATTATTTTTGGTGTAATTGTAAATAGGATTGCTTTCTTAATTTCTCTTTCTGTTGTTTCATCATTAGTGTATAGAAATGCAATGGACTTCAGTACATTGATTTTGTATTCTGTGACCTTAATGAATTCATTTATCAATTCTAGTACTTTTTGGTGGCATCTCTAGGGTTTTCTATATATAATATCATGTCATCTGCTATTAGTGAAAGTTTCACTTCTTCCTTACCAATTTGGTTGCCTTTTATTCCTTTTTATATTCTGATTGCTGTGGCTAGGACTTCCAGTACTGTGTTGAATAAAAGTTGTTTGAGTGGACACCTTTCTTGTTCTTGATCTTAGGGGGAAAGCTTTCAGTTTTTTACCATTAAGTATGATGTTAGCTGTGGGTTTTTCACATGTGGTCTTTATTGTGTTGAGGTATATCCCCTCTAAAGCTACTTTGTTAAGGGTTTTATCACAAATGGATGTTGTATTTTGTCACATACTTTGTATCTGTTGAAATGATCATATGGTTTTATCCTTTCTCTTATTGATGTGATGTATCAGATTGATTTACAAATATTGAACCACTTTTGCATCCTGGGAATAAATTCCATTTGATCGTGGTGAATGATTTTTTAATGTATTGTTGGATTCAGTTTGCTAATATTTTGTTGAAGAGTTTTGCATCTGTGTTCATCAGAGATATTAGTCTGTAGTTCTCTTTTTTGCAGTTTCTTTATTTGGTTTTGGTATCAGGGTAATGTGGGCCTCATAGAATGAATTTGGTTTTGGAATAATTTGAGAAGAGTTAGTATTAACTGTTCTTTAAATGTTTGGTAGAATTCTCCTGTGAAGCCATCTGGTCCTGAACTTTTATTTGTTGGGAATTTTTGATGACTGACTCAATATCATTGCTTGTAATTTGTTCAAATTTCTATTTCTCCCTTATTCAGTTTTGGTAGATTATACGTTTCTGGGAATTTGTCTTTTTCTTCTAGTTTGTTCAATTTGTTGGCATATAAATTTTCATAATATTCTCTTATAATCCTTTGTATTTCTATAACTTTGGTTGTTATTTCTCCTCTTTCATTTCTGATTTTGTTTATTTGAGCTCTCTTTTTTTTTTAAGTATGGCTAAAGATTTACCAATTTTGTTGATCTTTTCTAAGAAGCTGCTCCTGGTTTCATTGATCTGTCCTATTGTTTTTTAGTGTCTATTTCATTTACTTCTGCTCTAATCTTGTTATTTCCATCCTCCTACTGGTTTGGATTTTGTTTGCCTTTCTTCTTCTAGCTCCTTTAGGTGTAAGGTGAGGTTGTTTAAGATTTTTCTTGCTTCTTGAGGCAGGCCTAGATTGCTATGAAGTGCTCTCTTCAAACTATTTTTGCTTCATCCCAAAGATTTGGACCAATATGTTTCCATTTTCCTTTGTCCCCATGTATTTTTTTATTTATTCTTTGGTTTCTTGGTTTACCCATTGGTTGTTTAGTAGCATGTTGTTTAGCCTCCATGGGTCAGTGTTTTTTCTAGCTTTTCTTAAAATTTATTTCTCGTTTCATACTGTGGTAGTTAGAAAAGATTCTTGTTATGATGTCAATCTTATTAACTTTGAGACTTTTTTTGCAGCTATAGTGGGGAATGTTCCATGTGCACTTGAAAAGAATGTGTATTCTGTTTTCTAATGGAATGTTTAGTATATATCTGTTAGTTCTATCTTGTCTAATAGGTCACACAAAGTCACTGTTTCCTTGTTGGTTTCCTGTCTGGATGATCTATCTATTGATATAAATTGGGTGTTAAAGTCCCCTACTACTATTGTATTACTTTCAGTTTCTCCCTTTAATATTGCCTTGTTTAGGTGCTCTGTTGGGTGCATAGATATTTACAATTGTTATATCCTCTTGTTGGATTGTTCCCTTTATCATTATGTTATGCCCTCCTTTGTCTCTTGCTATATAGTCTTTGTTTTAAAGTCTATTTTATCTGACACAAGTTTATAACCCCAGGCTTTTTCTTTCTTTTTTATTTTTTCCCCCATTTCCATGTTCAGGGTATATCTTTTTTAAAATCCGTTCACTTTCAGTCCTTATATGCCTTGGGTCTGAGGTCAGTGTGTTGTAGGCAGAATATAAATAGGTCTTTTTTTTTTTTTTTAATCCTTTCAGTCATCCTTTGTTTTTTGATTGAAGCGTTTAGTCCATTTATATTTAAAGCAATTATTGACAGATACGTACTTTGTCATTTGTTTTCTGATTGTTTTTGTTGTTCTTCCCTATTCCTTTCTTCTTCTCTTGCTGTCTTCCCATATGATTTGATGCCTTTTTTTAGTAATATGCTTGGATTACTCTCTCTCTCTTTTTTTTTTCTTTATATCTATCATAGGTTTTTCATTTGTGGTTACCATTAGGTTCATATATAGCATCTTATGTGTATAGCAGTCTCTATTAAGTTGATGGTTGCTTAAATTCTAACACATTCTGAAAGTACTATATTTTACTCCCCCTCTATGTTTTATGTATATGATGTCATACTTTACATATTTTGTTTATTCCTTGACTAATTTTTGTTGATATAATTGATTTTACTAGTTTTGTGTTTTAACCTCCATACTGGCTTTATTATATTTTATTTTTAAGATTTTTTCATTTAGGAGCACCTGGGTGGCTCAGTCGGTTAAGCCGCTGCCTTCGGCTCAGGTCACGATCCCAGGGTCCTGGGATCGAGCCCCGCATCGGGCTCCCTGCTCAGCGGGAAGCCTGCTTCTCCCTCTCCCTCTGCCTGCCTCTCTGCCTACTTGTTCTCTCTCTCTCTCTGTCAAATAAATGAATAAAATCTTTAAAAAAAAAAAAAAAAAAAAAAAAAGATTTTTTCATTTATTTGAGAGAGAGAGAGAGTGCTCAAGTGGGGAGAGGGGCCAAGGAAGAGGGAGAAAGATTCTCAAGCAGACTCTCTGCTGAATGTGGAGCTGATGCCAGGCTCGATCTCACAAACCTGAGATCATGACCTGAGCCAAAATCAAGAGTTGGATGATTAACTCACTGAGCCACTCAGGTGCCCCTGTACTAGCTTTATAAGCGATTAATCTACTACTTTTATTATAGGTTTGATTTTGCCTGTGTAATTTCTTTTTCATAATTTTATTTCTAGTTATGGCCCTTTTTCCCCCTCTTAAGTAATTCCCTTTAACATTTCTTGTAAAGCTAGTTTAGCAGTAAAGAACTCCTTTAACTTTTATTTTTCTGGGAAACTCTTCATCCCTTCTGAGTAATAACATTGCTGGGTATTCTAGATTGTATATTTTTTCCTTTCAACACTTTGAAAATATCATGCCATTCTCCTTGGGCCTGTAGAATTTATTCTGAAAAAATGAGCTGATCATCTTATGGGCTTTCCCTTGTGTGTTACTGTTTTTTACTTGCTGCTTTTAAAATTCTCTATCATTATATTTTGCTACTTTAATTCTTATATGTCTTGGCAAGGATCTCCTAGAATCTCTCTGTGCTTTCTGGACCTAGAAGTCTGTTTCCTTTTGCTGATTAGGGAAGTTTTCAGCTATTATTTCTTCAAATAAGTTTTCTGCCCCCTTCTCTCTCTCTCTTCTCCTTCTAGGATCCCTATAATGCAATATTATTGCACTTGATGATGTCACTGAGTCCCCTTAACCTATTCTCATTTATTATTATTTTTATTATTCACTCTTCAGCTTGGTTGCTTTCCATTGCTCTGTCTTCCAGATCACTGATTCTTTCTTCTGTATCTTCTAATCTGTTGATTCCCTCTAAAGTATGTTTTATTTTAGCTGTTGAATTCTTCAGCTCTGATTAGTTCTTTTTTTATTTTCAATCTCTTCTTTGAATTTCTCCAAGAGTTCATTCATTGTTTTCTCAAGTCCAGTGAGTATCTTTATGACAATTACTTTCAATTCTTTTCAGGCATATTGCTTATTTCTGTTTCGTTTAGCTCTTTACTGTGATTTTGTCTTGTTTCATTCAGGACATATTTCTCTGTCTCTTCTTTTGTCTAACACTCTGTGTTTCTATGTATTAGGTTATGACAGCTACATCTCCTGGTCTTGAAAGTAGTGGCCTTGTGTAGAAAAGGTTCTGTGGTGCCCTATAGCACAATCCCCCAATTTTAAAAGCTCCTTTAGTTAACTTCCCACTGGTTTTCAATGGTAGAAGTAATGTGGACTCATCTTCTCAGTGTGGGTTCCCAGTACCAGGGGTGCCTATTTGTGGTCTGATCCCCTTACTTCTCCTTGCTTATGGTGTTTCTCCCATTTGTGATTAGTCATGCTGAGGTTTGGTTCCAAACTGAATCTCTGCCCCTCTTCTTTCAGTGTGGTTTTCTCACTGTTAGTAGCTGTAGAACATCTGTTCTGCCTGTCTTCAGGTCATTTTCAGAGTTAGTGGCATAAATGTAGCTGTTACCTTGTGTGTTTGGGTCAAAGTGAGCTTAGGATGCTCCTACTTTGCCATATTCCCTGAGTCACTCCTGTTTTCTAAATATATATATTTTTTCATTTTTGAGAAGTATCTAGATAAAATGTGAAAGAGCTATATAGTATGTAAGAAATCTGCTTAAAGGCTATACTTGCCTAATAGTCTGTATTATATTTCATGGCTTAGGCTCCTCTTTCCAGCTTCCCAGAATTTACAGAAGTCTTAATATTCATATTTTATAGAAAATTAAGTAGATGTTAGTGATATCACTGAATCATTAGTAAAATAATAAAAATAATTGAGATCATAGAGGAGACAATATAGTAGAACAAATTGTAAACCCATTAGAGTAGAAATTTTGTATTTCTTGCTCACCAATGAATTCTTCATATGTGGTATAGCATTCAAACACAATAGGCATTCCAAAATTACTGGGTAATTATCTCAGCAAAAGAGGTAAAGTAAATCTAACCTCAGTTGTGCTTCAGTTACCCACCTTTATGTAACTATCTTAACTAGATCATGAGTTTCTTAGATTTTGCCTAAACCGATGATCAGTTATCTGGCCTCATTTTACTCAACCTCTCAGTAGCATTTGTAACTGTTGACCATTTCCTCTTTCCTAAAACAACTTTATTTTCTAAGTGTTTGCCATCTTTATTTGGTGTTCTCCAACCCTGCTGGCTGCTCCCTTTTGGGCTTTTTTGTCAACCCCTCTCCTCTACCAGACCTTTAAATGTTGGAGTTCCCAGGGCTCTGTTCTTGGTTATTTTCCTAGCTACACTTAGTGATTCAGTCCAGCACTTCAAACAGAAGGCAGTCTCATAAAAATCCTGGGAGGACATCAACCTATTGGAAAACAAGGGTGGTATCTGGGCCAGGGTGAAGGAGCTAGATCTTTTTTTTGATTTCTGGAAACAGCCCTCATAAGTTCTAAAGGATTAGTCCTGCCTGCTTCATATCAACAAAGAAATATGTTCCATTTTGGCAAGCAGTGGACATGTCTTAAGAAAATATTAAGTTTTAAAGTCAGATGCACCTGAATTCAAATAGATCCCACCCCCCCCAAACACTGACCCACCAGTACCACCAATCAACTAGAAAGATGTTGAGTTGAGTCTTGGGCAAATTATTACTTTCTGTAAACCTCAATTTCTTCATTTGATAAAAGGGGGTAACAAGAATTACCTCATAGGATTGCTGTGCAAATTGAATTCATATTTGTGAATCAACTTCTAGATATTCAGAAGATCCTCCTTTTCTTTAACATTTGGCTTGTCTAGTGCTAAATTCACTGATGGGACAGAGTTTGTGCTATAGGACCATGCACTAAAACACATTATTTTGGTTCTTACAGTAATACTGACTGTTAGGGGCGCCTGGGTGGCTCAGTCGTTAAGCGTCTGCCTTCGGCTCAGGTCATGATCCCAGGGTCCTGGGATCGAGTCCCACATCGGGCCCCCTGCTCAGCGGGAAGCCTGCTTCTCCCTCTCCCACTCCCCCTGCTTGTGTTCCTGCTCTCGCTGTCTCTCTCTCTCTGTCAAATAAATAAATAAATAAATAAATAAATAAATAAATAAATAAAAATACTGACTGTTAGCCCAATAAGGTAGGAAGAGATTATAATACACAAAATACACAGTTTTTTGGACCCACTAGGCTTAATCTGAAATGTATATACTGTTTTGCTCTCTGCTCACAAAGCATCTTCCAGGTATTTGCAAACACTGGAATATGCTCTGCAATTAAACTTGGCATTGAAACCCCGTCAGAATTGCTATTGCTGGAAATGTACTTCACTGTCTTTTCCTTCTTTTGGTGGCATAGCTGCTGATGTAGGTTTCTCTCAGAGCTGGTTATAGGATCAAAGTTATACAAGTCAAAGAAGTATTCTCAACCCAAGGAAAATCCCAACTCTGCTGTTATTCAGGGAAAATAACTAAAAGTTCAATAACCAAAAATTCTGTGTAAGTTGTAACCTAGAATAAAAAATATATGGGAATTGTTACTCAGGTATCAAAGGCAACAATTGAAATTATTTTAGGGGCACCTCGGTGGCTCAGTCGGTTAAGCGTCTGAGTCCTGGTTTTGGCTCAGATCATGATCTCAGGGTCTTGGGATTCAGCCCCGGGTGGGGCTCCACACTCAGCAGGGAGTCTGATTGAGATTCTCTTTCTCCATCTTCCTCTGCCTCTCCACCCACCTCTCTATCTCTCTCTAAAAATAAATAAATCTTTACAAAATTATTTTCACCATCATGCAACCAAGGAATCATGTTTGATTATCTCTGAATTGATGTTGCTTTCTGATTTCATTTTACTTTTCATCCAAATCGTATTTATTTTTATTTGGCAATAATACATTCATTGGCTACATAATTGAAAAGGTATTTTTAAAAAAGTATATAGAAAAATTCTCTTGCTTACCCTGTCCCCAAGTACTCAGTTCTCCACTTCACCTCCCTAGAAGTAAACAATATTATCACTTTGTTATGTATCCTTTCAAGGATACTATATTCACATACAAGCATATATGCTTTCCAGATAAACATATAGTTATCAATGTATATATATACAGGTACACACATACACACACATACACACACATATATATATATATACATCATCCACTTTTTTACACACATACTAGCATGCTATACTATTCTGTACTTTGTTTCACTGAACAGTATTATCTTTGAGATGGCTTTATATCAATGCATAAAATACATTTTTTATGTTTGCACAGAATTGCACTGAATGGATATTTCATAATTTATTTAATCTGCCCCAGTGATGGAAATTTAGGGTTTTTTTCTAATGTTATATTATTACAAACAATGCTGGAAAAGAAGCTTACACATACCACTTTGTAATTTGTGAAAGTATATCTGTTGGCTAAAAGTTCAAGAGGTGTAATTGACAGAACAAGAGACATACAGATTTGTAATTTTAATAGATACTGGAAGATTATCCTCCAAAGTATTAATTTTCACTTTCCCTAGCGATATATAAAAGTACCTTTTCCCACCACATCTCAGTAATGAACAGAATACTGTTCTACTAAAGTTGTTTTTTTCCTTCCTTTCTTGATTTGATAAATATAAAAAATTATTACTAAAGAGTTTCCATTTAAATTTCTCTTATTAGTGATGAGTTTAAACACTTTTTGTATGTTAAAAAACCAATTCACTCCCTGATCAAAGTTTTGTTCATTTCTTTTATTGGTTTGTGGAATTTTGATCTGTAGGATATCTATTCTGTCTTAAGGAAATTGGATCTTTGTCCTCATAAGGGTTGCAAACGTAATTTTTGTCCTATCATCTTTTTTGATTTTGTTTATAGCAGTTTTTTTCTGTATGTGCTTTTTTAAAATTACATTGTCAGTTGTTTCAGTTTGTATCATATTTATGTCATATTGAGAAATACCTTCTCTACTTTGAGGTTACTTTAAAAATCCGAGCCGGTGTTTTTATCTAGAATTTTTATAGTTTCTTCATAAACTTGTGTCTCACTGGAATTTGTTTTGATGTTAGGTTTCATGGAAGCATTGTTTTAAAGTAATATTTTACAGCAACTTGGAAATAAAAGCTAAGTATAAATTATAACACAGAATCAAATCAACCTATTAATAATGTTTTGCTTTGTATTCCATTTCTTTCTAAAATACAGCCTGGAGTACTGTAAAAAAAAAAAAAAAAAAAACTTTTTTTCTTATAGTTTCTAAAAGGTTTTTCTGTAAATTGTTTTTTTAAAATAGTGAATATGAAAAAATTTTTTAAACTAACTTTTAAAAAAAAAATTATTTGCAGTTTCATTAACCCCTCATTATTATTCTAAAAAAAAAAAAAAAAAAAAAAACCCACCCAAAACCCTAATGTTAACTAATTTTTAATTATTACATAATTCTTCATAGCTTTTTTACACTAAATAGTTTAAAAGACAAAACAAAAGAGGTTTCATCAAGTTCATATGGCTTTAAAAAATTTGAAACCTCCAAAGTTATGTTAAAAATAGATAAATTAGCAGATGTAACTTTTTAAAAAATATTTTATTTATTTATTTAGAGAGAGCAGGAGAGAGCATGAGCCAGGGGAGAGGTGGGGAGAGGGTGAGAGAGAGGGGTAGGGGTAGGGGCAGAAACAGACTCCCTGCTGAGCAGGGAGTCCCAGAGGGCTCAATCCCAGGACCCTGGGATCATGACCTGAGCCAAGGGCAGATGCTTAATGGACTGAGCCACCCTGCAGATGTAAACATTCTGGGAGAAAATGACTTAGGGAATAACAGAAATCTGGGTGGGAGTTGGATAGGGGGAGGAATACAAACAAACACAAACACATACTTTAATCCTTTCAGTAAACTATTCTGTGATTTTTTTCCATATAAACTACCCTTATTCCTAGAACAGCCCTTGCTTAAAAAACACATTTTGTCTTTTAAAAATTTTAGTCTTTTCTCAGCTATTATCAAAAGCCATGTAGGCTTGACTATGCTGATTATGGTTTTGCTCAAAGAGATCTCTTTTAGTTAAAAAAAATCAAAGGGATTCTGTATTTAATTAACATGCATTCTAGGTTATTCTCATAATCAATTTAGATATTGAAAATTTGACAATGTGAAACCGTAGTGGTAAATGTTGAAACACTAGGAACTCTGGTGAATGTTGAGCTAGGGAAGCCCCAAAGATAAATTTTTTCTTACTTTACCATTATCTCTATGTGTAAGGTGATTTGAGCCCTCTCTAAATTTTTCAATCCATGCAATAAAAACTTGTGTATAAAGCATTAGAATAGACACTACTTATGCTAAGATAAATAACTCAAAGCCTTGCTTTCCAAGCTTTCCTTCCTTCCTTCCTTCCTTCCTTCCTTCCTTCCTTCCTTTCTCTTTCTTGATTTGATTGAGAGAGGGGAGAGCGTGCGGGGGGTGGAGGGGAAGAGGGAGAGAGAATTTTAAGACATGAGACTCAACCTACAACCCTGAGATTCTGACCTGAGCTGAAATCAAAAGTCAGACACTTAACGTACAGAGCCACCCAGGCGCCCCTCAAAATTTATTTTCTACTGCACAGTTAACGAAGTATAGTCATAGACCTGTAGTATCAACATTACCTGGGAATTTAGAAATGCGCATCCCCAGAGCCCTCCCCCACCCACACACACACGAAGGAGCTACTGAATCAGAAGCTCTGAGGGTGGGGTCTAGCAATCTGTATTTTAATCTGCAGGTGATTCTGTTGCATACTCAGGTTTGAGAATCACTAATCTACCTCAGAACTCAAAGTAAAGTGTAATTGCGATACAGTGTGGAAAGTACTCTGAGAAAGAAAAGATGGGGTGTTTTGTGAACACAAAGGAAGCTCAAATAGTGCCCTGCAGGGGTAAGAGGGGAGTCAAGGGAGGCTTTTAGGAAGCAGTGACTTTGAAGAAGACCTATAAAGAGTAAGAAAGAATATAAAGAATAAGTAAGAGTCAAGCAGGGTGTATTAGAGAAAGAAGGACAAGGACGAGGTCTGGTAGGGACAAAAGCAAGAGAGATCATTGCCAAATGAAGGAGGGCCCCACATATGCAAAACCTCAGAGGCTTATGAGGGGGTTTGATCCCTCCCAGAACCGAAGGCTGGAACAACTCTGAGGAGCCACAGTGCCGAGCTGGTCATGTGGCTTAATCACAAATCTTTTAATACTAATAATTGTGAAAGCAGTAGTGGTGAAATCAGCTAAGACTGAAGAGGAAAGCAGATGCTTTCTAAGCTAAGTTAAGGAGTTTGGATTTATTCTGAAGGAAATGTAGTGCTTTTACGAATATTAAGTAGAAACGTGGCATGTCAGATTTGTGTTTTATAAAGATGGGTCTGGCTACAGAATAGAGAATTGATTGGAGGGGTGAACCTAGAAGCAAGGAGAGCAGCTAATAGGCTATTTGGGTAATCGACCTAAGTTCCTAATAGAACTGGACTTGTTCTTGAGAAAATAATTTATTTTCAAAAATACACCCTAGGTCTTCAGTGTATGTTGATTAAGAATAATGCGTATGGAAAGATTAAAGTCTTAGCTTTTAAATAAGAGTTTCCAATTTGGGGATTCCAGATAATTATAAAAAGTAAGGGGAAATCAAGCTCATTTTCAGTGTATTAAAAGTCCAGCAGGAATCATACATTTGTGTAAAGGCAAATGAAAAATGTATGTTTCTTCCATTTTGGCTGTAGTTACATCAGCTCAGTATAGGTACTCTGGTCCCTAAGGGCTGATTAGAAACTCGGCTTGATCTTTACATATCACTGGAGAACAAAAACATGAGAAAAAAAGCTTTTTGCTTAACTGATGCGGTGTGAAAGAAGTGATAGGATCCATGGGAGAAAACTAAATACATGTATCTTGATATTTAAAGATTATAAACCGTGATGTTATCCATTTGATACAGCTGGACCAAGTGAATTAGGTGGCTCCTCGAGTGTGAAGACTGAAAACTGACCTGAAATAAAAAGAAAATAAAAATTAAATTGCATGAAAATGGTTCAGTTTTTGAGATAAAAATCATCTTTTATTTGTAAGTAATTCCACTCAGAGATGCTGTGAGAGGGAAAGGCATCTGCTTCCATGGAAGCCCTGTACTCCTGGTATTTGATCAGGGTCCAAGTTCAGTGTTCATGTCACTCAAGCACGGGGAGCCTGCTGTAGTTTAATGCCGTTTTGTTCGCCCTCAGTTTCAGTTCCTCTCATCTCCTGAGTGGCATGTGCTTTTGTAATCTGATGGAGCTGATGACAGTTTGGTCTTTTCGTGAGGGACAATATAAATTGAATTTAGTAACTTCTTTTATGGGTACAAATTGATATGAATCTAAATAAAAAGTCTAAAACTTTTATGGAAACGAGAGGTCCCAGATCCAAGGTTCACCTCAAGGCATCAGAAATGTAATATGGTACTAATTGTACTTCGTGTGTTCCTCATTAAATGACTTAATCGACCCTATGTCTTGTAATTTGTGTCCAGAAAGTGCTGGTAGCACACTTATCTAGTGATTGATTCTCACTGATCAGTAGTTGTGTGCACTAAGAAACCATAAATGAGTCTAAGAGTAGCGTATTAGACCGCTTTGGGCTGGACGTAAGAACGATCCGACGGGGTCATAACCACTGTGCAGAGGACGACATTTCCACACGCTCTTGCTGACAGTAGTTCTGATTGAATTGCCACGAATCTAGCCACTGAGATGGTGCAGCCCCTTCATTCATTTTTTTGTTGCCCAGCAGAGGAGATCCCATCCAGAGAGTTAAATGATAGGCTGTCGGAGCTGCAGAACCAGCTTGCAGCCCTAGGCTGTTTTCATGACCCTCCCTGTCCTTCCCAGTCCCTGCTCTGCTCCTGACTTCACTGAATGCAGCAACCTCACTGAGCTTCCCTCTGCACCCTTCTTTCCCTTTTGGGTGGTTCACCTCCAGAGGTTAAGCTCACTGTGCCCACCAGAAGTCTCTGCCTTAGCTTCACAATACCTTGGGGGGAAGGGCACTTCTCTGGGCACTGCTCATGGGCCCTGCACTGAAGTAGTTCTTCGTTTTTAACTCCCCAAATTTGTTTCTTATATTTATAAGATACCTTTTGCATTATGTAGGAATTTGGGATAACGTAGTAGTCCAGATTGATTTACAATTCTACGTGTGTCAGCTATGAGTGCTGGGAGACTCAGGCTTTAGGATTGAAGAGTGTCTGTGTGCTCAGGACTCATGTGACAAATTTCTTAAGCTCCCATCTGTCCTGTAGCTCACACTTGACTCCCAGAAGCTGCCCCATCGTTGTAAACACTGTGAAATATTCTTTAGAACTTCTTCAGTTACACCATGTTTTCTGAAGGCTTAGGACTTGGACTACTCACCTTATTCAGGTGTAAAAATATCATAGATTTTTATAAAGAAAAAATGTACCAGTTTTAGTTCTGCATTTTGAAGACATTTAGGATTATGTTAACTTTTCTGACCTTTGAAGCACTATAGGTAAAAGCGTTCTAGGAGAATTTGATTAGTTGTTCCATAGAAGAAAAGCAGTTAAGACATTGCCTGTATGGATTATTTCCTGTTTTTATCAATGGCTCCCTTTAACATCAAGCATTTCTCCCTCAGACACAAAGATCTTATTTTATGTTATTTAATTTATTTTTTTATTATGTCCAGTTAGCCACTGTATAGTACATCATTAGTTTTTGATGTAGTGTTCAATGATTCATTAGTTGCATATAACACCCAGTGCTCATCACAACACGTGCCCTCCTTAATACCCATCACCCTGTTACCCCCTCCCCCAACCCTCCCTTCCCTCTGAAACCCTCAGTTTGTTTCCCAGGATCCATAGTCACTCATGGTTCATCTTCCCCTTCAGATTTCCCTCCCTTCCCCTATGGTCCTCCGGGCTATTGCTTATGTTCCACATATGAGTGAAACTATATGATAATTGTCTTTCTCTGCTTGACTTACTTCACTTAGCATGATCCCCTCCAGTTCCATCCATGTCAGTACAAATGGTGAGTATTCATCCTTTCTGATGGCTGAATAATATTCCATTGTATATATGGACCACATGTTCTTTATCCATTCGTCTTTTGAAGGATATCTTGGCTCCTTCCACAATTTGGCTATTGTGGACATTGCTATGAACACTGGGGTGCATGTGCCCCTTCTTTTCACTACATCTATATCTTTGGGGTAAATACCTAGTAGTACAATTGCTGGGTCATAGGATAGCTCTATTTTTAGCATCTTGAGGAACCTCCCTACTGTTTTCCAGAGTGACTGTACCAGCTTGCATTCCCACCAACAGTGTAAGAGGGTTCCCCTTTCTCCACATCCTTGCCAACATTTGTTGTTTCCTGTTCTGTTAATTTTTGCCATTCTAACTGGTGTAAGGTGATATCTCATTATGGTTTTGATTTGTATTTCCCTGATGGCTAGTGATATTGAGCATTTTTTCATGTGAAAGACCTTGTTTTTATTTTAAAGCATCTTTTAATTATGATTTATCCTGTTATTGAAAATTAATTACTAATGTTTCATCTACATATAATTGTGTTGATGCATTTTCTACCTGCTATCCAACAGATTTTGTTCCATAACATGGCAAAATATTATAAAGAAGCTGGAAGCTTAGGGTACTTATATTTAGCTCTTCCAGGTTTCCCTTATGGCTTTACAGATGTGGATTTTAATCCAGCTTTGTATTTTCCCTTAGATTTATTCCCCAGCCCAAAGTTAGATCCCTGGGATAAAAAGCATTCTTGTCTGAAAACATTTCATTATATTTTACTTATGTGCACATGGACACACATCTCTACTTGGTACTTGTAGTTTTTTGTTGTTCTTTTTGATATATTGACTCTACATGGTTTGTGTGTTAGAATTATAAATATTATCTGTTAATTGGTTTGAAAATGATTAACTGCTTGACCCAGGATACTGGCAGTAATTCTATTTCCAGTTTGCTGGAAGAAACAAGTTAGATGTATTGTGATAAGAAGAGGAAGTCTCTCAGCTATATCTCTGTTAAACATCGTCCTGAAAACGGATGGTGTTTTATTGTGGCATTGTGCCTGAGCACTCACAAGTATTTTACAAAAAATTCATGAAAGATATTTATCTTTATTTTTCTGAAAAAATGGCTAACCTGTCTTTGAGGCATATTCGGACAGCCCTCTATGTGTATAATACACTCAGTTATCCAAGGGCTGCAAGGCACTGAAGCTACCATAAAACAGAGCAGGACGCTATTCTCTAAGACCCACTTAGATCAAGAATTACTTCACTCCAGCACTGCTCTTTTCTCATGGGAATTTAACCTCAGGAGCTAAAAGTGACCTTACAATTCATGGAATTTAATGATGCATGAGATCAGCTATTAATAACATAAAAATTACTTATTAATTTAAAGCTATTGATAGTGAATATTTAAACTATTTCTTAGAAGTTACCAACAAACATAAAAAATACCAACTCCCTCACACCTTATGTTCAAAGCAAACCAAACAGATTCTCTCATGTATGTTTCACATTTTCTTCTGGCTTGCCTTTTGAAAATAGTGCTTTCCTGCTGCTATATTCACATTTTTAGCTCTACCTATCCCTATAGTCTCATTTTAAATACTACCTTTTTTATAAAGATTTCTAATAGATCTCACAGGAAATAATTTCACCCCAGTCTGAATTCCTACTTGAGAATTTATTCCACTTCATATGATTGTTATTTTATTTTATTTTATTGCAAGTCTTAGCTCACCTGTTATACCATAGGCCATTTGGAGGAAGGATTTGTATCTGATTCGCCTCTGAGAATCCCTTTCTTCCCCTCCCCCTGCCTATACGCAGTGCCCTGTAGTTGTTATCTGCTCAATAAATACTGGTAGAATGAATGAATTCAAAATAAATATTTAAAAGTTTGTAGAGGGAAAATCAGATGATTCAACAAATTATAGTTGTTGTGGCTAGAGCAATTGAGGAACCAAATTTTAATTTTATTTAAATTGAAATAGCCACATTTGATACGGCTTCCATGTTGAAAAACACAGCTCTGAAACTTAGAGCAACCATTGAAATTCACACTGTTTACAACACTTCAGTTGGGCTGGGACCGGGGTTCACTGGGATAAGATCCCCTGGATTGTGCGAGTGTAGGGCCGACTCTTAATTTTGCACTCGAGGCTTGTCTCACCTTAGTTCCAGACGTGCGTTTCAAAGACTATTAACAAGTTTCTTACCACTGACACATTGCCTTATTTTGTTGAATCCCCATTAAGCCACAGATAGCACTGGGGCACCATTACTTGAAACTTTGATTACTTGAAACTCATTATTCGAGAATAGTATCAACTATGAAATGGATTGTTCACAGATCTGAGAAATGTCCTTTCCGCTATTGTGGGAATCAAGATATGTTTGCTTTTACCCTGCCGCTGTCCCTTGGTAGCTTCTTCATTATCAGATCGTCTTTATACAATCAAATCAAATGTAATCTCTTCTGTGAACTGATACTTGTTGCTTTTGTATTTACTTC
Source organism: Neomonachus schauinslandi (assembly GCF_002201575.2). Classification (NCBI taxonomy): domain Eukaryota; kingdom Metazoa; phylum Chordata; class Mammalia; order Carnivora; family Phocidae; genus Neomonachus; species Neomonachus schauinslandi. The sequence goes on from NC_058411.1 coordinate 93,851,676, forward strand.
TCCTGACAAAATTAGATTTGAACAGTGGTTAAGCAGTGTTACCTAAACAAGTTATTTAACTTTCCTAAGCCTCAACTCCTCTCCCAACACCTCCCCTCAAAACATAATAATGCTAATAACTAATTCATATTATTTTCTTAAAAACTCTTTAATGAGTGCCTGCTGTATGTCTGGTATTTGCATTCAATGCAGATAATTCTTGCAGCAAGGGAGGTTTGGCTTTTCGTTATTTAAAATAGATCTAGGTCAATAATTACATAAGCAATTGCGATAAATGCCTGTCATGACTGCAAAACTCCTGTTTTAGAATCTGAAACAGAGCAGGCATTTGTTAAATAGTACTTTTTAATATTATTCTATTATTATTAAGGCTGAGAGTCCAGAGAATGAATGAGTTAGTATGGCATTACTGTGCTAAACAACTGTAGATTTATTTCTACTGCTAAAATTGTGGTAATTTATCACAAAGCAACAGAAAGTAAATACACCTGCTTAGCAGCAAAATTTCTGTTTATTGCAATTACAGAATCTTCTTTCCTCCATCAAATTCATTTCCTTGAGTCTTTCGTATTTGGAAAGAAAGATTTTATTATTTCTTTCTTTAAGAGAATTTTTAATCCATTGAAAAGAGACACTGAGTATACTTCAAATTGTTGTACTGTAGCATCCAGTAGTAACTGCTTCCTTTAAAAAATTACATTCCTTTTTTTTGAGAGAAATTATTTGTTAATTTTAAGGATAAAATATCTAAAAATCACTTTCCTGAAACATCTAAGAATAGCTGAGCTTAAGAAGATAAAATGTACAGATTTTCACACTGCTTCAAGATTCCTTTAAGGACAAAATTGGTTTTGGAGGATAATGACAGAAACAAAAGGAAAATGCGGATGACACCTAAAACATAGCCAGAAAAAGCCTACAGAGAGTTCACATTTTATAGAGAACAATGGGATTTATATTAATTCAGATCAAACCATCTGCTTAGACAAATTCAAATATGAGTCATGTTTTATTCTTACTCATGTAACATCTGTAAAAATGGATGCTCCTGATAACTGGTTCTTCCTGTCATACTTGGGGTTCTTTGAAAGCAGAGCCTAAAAAAGGAACTTGCCAGTAGTTTGAGACATGACCCCAGAAAGAGAAGTATAGTAGGTAGAGAAATGAGATACGGAAGTCAGAAAAGCAAGAAGGGTGCTAGAATGAAGCTGCTTGTTGTCTCTCTTATCAACTGAGGCTCTGTTCCTTTGGGAGCACTGGGAAACCACATAGAGCACACCTCAGAATTGTTCCAATGAAGGATGGGGAGTGTAATGGGTTGAATAGTATCTCCCCAAAAGATATGTCCACCCAGATCCTCAGAATGTGACCTTATATGGAGTAAGACCTTTGCAGATGTAATTAAGGTAAGCATCTAGCGATTAGGGTAAGGTCCTAAATCCAAATAGAGATTTTTTTTGTAAGAGAGAGAAAAGAAGACACAGACACACAGAGAAAAAATGAACACATAACTGTAGAGGCAGAGATTGGAGTTCTCCATTTGTAGACCAAAGACTATCAAGGGTTGCCCAGTCATCAAAAGCGAGGAGAGAGACGTGGAAGGAATTCAGAGTCTCTAGAAAGAAGCAACCCAGCCAACACTTTGATTTTGGACTTCTCACCTCCAGAACTGTGAGAGAATGTATTTCTGTTTTTAGCTACCAAGTTTGTGGTAATTTGTTATGGTAGCCCTGGGAAGCTAATACAGCGAGGTTGAGCTGTTGAGCCTTTCACACTTCTGGGCTACACTTGAATGGGACAGAATGGCTGCCTCTGACTTTATAAGTAGCCCCAAGCAGCAAAGCAGAGAGAGGTTGCAAACAAGTGCTTGATGTGGGACTATGCCAAGATACATGGAATTATTCACCAGAGATGCATTGATACCAGGTGGGCTGAAGGGATGTGACAGTGTATCCACAAGCAACTGCTTCACTCCTCCAGCAGTGATTTAGAGAGCCAAGTCGCTTCCTTGTAAGTCTACCATCTTAAACATGGTACTAAGGTGGTTGTGCTTTTGCATAGCAAACTAGAAGAAGAGAAAAGAACATAGTGGATTAGATATGGAAGGTTAGTAGGCTATAGCACTTCTGTTCACATTCTACTGGCTAGAACTCAGTTATATTTCCACAACTAACTGCAAAGGAAGCTAGGAAATAGAATTGTTCTGCTTATCTATCACTGTGTAACAAATGATACCAAATCTCAATGACTAAAAAAAAAATCATCTTGCTCATTAATCTATCTTTGCAATTTGGACAGGGCCGGTTGGGATGGCTTGTCTCTACTCCGGTCAGCACTAACTGAAGTGGCTCAATTAGGGCTGAGGGATCCACTTCCACGATGGCTTACACACAAGGCTGGAAAGTTGGTAACAACTGTCATCTGAAAGCTCAGCTGAAGGTGGTTATCTTGCACCTTGAGTTTATTTCCATGTGGGGCTCTCCAAAGATTCATTATCTTTGTATCAAGTTATATTGCACTCACTCCCAACACCTACAAAATTCTTGTGCTATTACAGTTTCAGGCTCATGCTTGAGGTTCAGGATTACTCTAAATCATGTCCAGATGGAGATGAAGCTCTTTGGGTCCCGTTTCTGAAGTGTGGTTCCTCTTGATCTAAGTATCTGGAAACTACAGAGCCAAGTTGTCGGCTCCTCCCACGTGCCCAATATATAATGGTGAGATAGAAATAGTATAACTGAAACAGATATTTCTGTTCAAAAATAGGAGACACGTGACAGTCACTTGTCCATAAAAATCCTGAAATCTAGCTGGGAACATGTTGTCAGTTCTTAATTGGAGCTCAGTCCTGCTGTCTGGGAATTATTCTCTGTGACTCTTGGCTCCATTTGCTGGGCTTGTAGCCTTGCCCTTGGGTCATTTATCCTGTTCCATAAGGGACAGCTCATTGTTACAACTGAGTAGTCTTCTAGTCTGCTTCCTGCCCATAGAAGTTTGGAGATTCAAAGTCATCTTTTCATTTTATACTGACTTAATTCTTTTCTGTCAAGCTGATATAATTTATTTCAATATCTGTGGGCATTCCATTAGACAAAAACGGCACTCATGTTTCTTACTGAGATAGACATTCTTTGCCATGGGTGGAAAATCATGGGTAAAGGACAATGCACTTAAGATTCTTAGAAGTCTTCCTGTCTAGTTGAAAGAAACTACAAGGCACAAGAAACTACAAGATTCTTACAAGCCATTTTTTTTTTTAATAGCAGAAAAATTCAAAGAAGAACTTCCTCAAGATTCTTAGAAACTCTACTAGGTATATCTTAAATATTCATAAAGCTCTCAGAAAACTTGCTTTGGACCTAGACATCTTGCATGATCTTAGAGTCATATCAGTAAAGCGCCCTGGATTTGATATGTTCCCTGAAGCTATTTTGCACATTGAAAGCCTTACCTTCTGGAAAGATTAAGGATGAGAAAGTTTTACTTTTGAACCCAGGAAGTCCTGGTTTCTCTATATGTCCTATAAACTCTGCCTGGAATTTGTTGATTCCAGGCAGAATTTGTTGACAAATTTTCCCCACTAAGTAACAGGAGTCATCTTTTACCTAGCCTAAGATAATTTCTTCACTGTCCTTCAAGTTCTCCCTGACAAGTCCTCTGATTTCATTAATTACCTTCTTGAAACCCTTCCAGCTTCTGCCTACCCCCACTCAGTCCCAAATCATTGCCACATGTTTTAAGTTTGCACTACATTAATGCTCCACTTCCAGTATCAAATTCTGTTTTAGTTATCTGTTGTTGAATACCTAACTACCCTAAAACTTAATGGTTTAAGATAGTAACAAGAACTTACTGTGCTCATATATATGCAGTTTGAACAGGGCTGAGTGGTAAAGTCTCATCTCTGTTCTATGTGGCTTCAGCTGATGTGGTTTGACCAGAGCGGAAGTTCTACTTCCGACATGCTTACTCATATGGGTAGCAAGGTGGTGCTCGCTGTCAGCTGGGAACAGTACCAGATGTGTCAGTTGGTTCTTTTCCACATGGACCTCACCACAGAACTACTTCAGCATTTTCAGTTTAGTGGCTGGATTTTAAGAGCAGATGGTCCAAGGGACAGGACTTGGGAATCGCCAGTTTCTTAACACCTCAGCCTGAAAACTGACATAGGTCACTTCTGTTGTATTCTGTTGGTCAAAGTCACCCATATTCAAGGAAGGAAATATAAACATACTTTTTAATGGAAAGATTATCAAAGAATTTAAAGTCTTATTTAATCTTCCACAGTAATGTGGCTGTGTACTCAAGGAAAAGGGAAAACTGGAACAGCTATCCAGTTTCTGCCACAATTTATTCCAAGCATTTAAAATAATATCCATATAGTGCCTGGGTGGCTTAGTTGGTTAAGCGTCTGGCTCTTGATTTCAGCTCAGGTCATGATCTCAGGGTTGTGAGATGGAGCCCTGTATCAGGCCCCATGCTCAGCAGGGAATCTGCTTGAGGATTTCTCTCCCTCTCCCTCTGCCTTCCCCTCAACTCCCACATGCGCATGCGCTCTCTCTCTCTCTCTCAAATCTTTTAAAAAAAAATAAAAAATTTAAAAATTACAAAATTAAAATATAAAATAAAATCAAACAGTATCCATACGTTCAGGCGTATGAAGTTACAGTTACGCAAGATGAATTAAGTTCTAGATATTTGCTATACAACATAGTGCCTATAATTAACACAGTGTGCATTTAAAAATTCATTAAGAGGGTAGATCTCACATTAAGTGTCTTGTAAGTGAGGCAAGGGGAAAAGGCAAAGAGACATAAGGAAATTTGGGGGGTGATGGATAGGTTTATTACCTTGTTTTTGGTGATGGTATCATGGATGTGTGCATATGTCCAAACTTATCAAACTATACATTAAATCTATGCAGTTTTTGTTTATTACTTATACCTCAATAAATTATTAAAAATAGTAACCATATATTTTTAAATCAACATCATATCAAGTGCTTAAAACTTATGGGTTATGTTTTCTTCTCTGTAAATTTAATTATAGGCATATAATCATAGAAAATATACTAAAAAGAGACTCAGCATGTGGTCAATTTTTAGGTACAATGTAGACAAGGGATTTCCTATATGCCTCTTAACACCTAACATCTGGTAGTTTATAACATTTGGAGAGATCTGATATTTAGAAAGTTTCTCCTTACACTGTACCAAAATCTTCTGTATTGAAAATTTTACTCATAAATACCAGTTTTTTTCTTGACCGCACAAGACAAATCTAATTTATCTTTTAATCTTTTCCTATATGACAGCCCATCATGTATTTGAAGTGCACTGTCATGGTACCTCCTGTGTTTGGTCTAAGCACTGATAGTTCTCTTAAAGGTGTAGTATCTTAAATGGAAAATAAATGCCAGCTACATGTGACCTATTGCATTTTTCCTTTTTGATGTAAGTTTAATTTATATAAAGAGAAAAGAGCAAAACTATTAGTTTACCCACTGGAATAGTTTTATATTTAAGGAACTTTCTTATGCATCTCTCTTGGGATTCTCAAAAGAGTGTTATCAATTAGGTAGACTGTATACCATATGCCATCAAATTTAATTAAAGGCAAATATTCACATGTTACAGTAATAAATATCCTCTTATTGAAGATGTTCTACCTATATTCTTGCTAGAATTATCAGAAACAGAGGATTGGGTATATATAATCCTATTTCAATATTAGATATCTGAAATTGAAAAAATTAAATCCTTTTCCAAATTGTACACATTAATGTTAAGCTGAGAAAATATAAGTTTCTGATTCTGTGTTCAATGATTGCTTTTTTAATTACACCCTGCTAAGTAATTTGTATATTAAAATCTACATTCAGAGTTATGACAATTTATAGTTGTGTATAGATCACTTAACCATGTACAGTCTATTCAAATTCAAGGAACCGTTTAGTGCTGTTAAAAGGCACTGAGAATGTCCAAACACTTTGAAATGCAGTTTTGGCGATTTAAATGGCAAGATATCTTGGACTTACTGAAGCTGAAAGGACCTAGTAAAGATTCTTTAAATATTTTGGCTATAGTTAAAGTGAATTATTCTAATACATGCAATTTTTTTCTAACTAGATTAGCATATTTTTAATTTTCAGTAATTACTCTTATTTAAGGCCACTAGTTGCTCAATTTTTATTCTCATTAGCAACATCTATTAAGTTACTTGAGTAGAACAGTAATTTCCCAAAGACTATTAATTTAAAAAGTAATGTTTTACAAAGGATCTAGCATAGGAGTTATCAACACTTGGAAGAGGCACCACATAAATATCCAGAAAGCTATTCATCCCCTCTTAAAATTCGGGAGCTGCATGTAGTTGGAAGTTTCTTTTTTTTTTTTTTTTTTTTAAAGATTTTATTTATTTATTTGAGACAGAGAGAATGAGAGAGAGAGAGCACATGAGAGGGGGGAGGGTCAGAGGGAGAAGCAGGCTCCCTGCCGAGCAGAGAGCCCGATGTGGGACTCGATCCCAGGACTCCAGGATCATGACCTGAGCCGAAAGCAGTCGCTTAACCAACTGAGCCACCCAGGCGCCCGGAAGTTTCTTAGATGTAAAGTGAAACAAAAGTCTTTTGTTATACTGACAAAATGCAAAATCTAGCAAATCCGTGACTGATACTAGTTTTTAGGAGGAACTATATATATCACTCTTCTTCCTAAAATAAAAAAAATAAGGCTATTTTTCCCTGCCTTAATTACAAGTCAGGACTCATGTTCCTGTGAACATGAGGATTTCAGAAGAGCAGAGCTGAATGTGTAAGTCCAGATTCCCAAGCCGTACCTCTGTTTACCCTGATTTTGTAAGTCTGCAACAGTGTCTTTAAAGTCAAATGTATTTCTCAAAAGCAACCCAGGTGATTCGGATGTATGTGATCTATGGACCAGACTTAAAAAAACACTGGTCAGTGGCTGCTTTGAATATAGTCTCAAATTTCACTCCTTACTGTGTTTCTTTTAGATTCTCAGTGTTGCAGTTCACGTTGCCCTAGGCACTTTTGCTATGGATTTAAAAAGCCAATTATATAATAAATCACGGATTCAGTATATGGACTGTGCCCCAGCTGTCCCAGAAAGGCAAGGGGGGACAACTTTATTTGCACTGAAACATTAGAGTTTCCTGATTCATGGTATGGCCAGAATACTAAGGGCTATTCATTAAATGGATGATCAAAATCCAGCTCATTCATCCTAACTTCCTGGAATCTCTCCCATTCATATGCAAATTTAAGTGACTTACTATACGCCAGTAAACTTCAGTGGGAGAAGGCGGCATCTCTGACAGTGGCATTAAAGAACAACAGTGGAAAAAGACTTTTGAAGCAGGTAGATGAAAGGTGATGAAATTGTAAATCCTCTAAGTGGTGAACTGAACTTTGCCAGAATGAAAAAGAAAAAATAGTAATGGGAAGTGTTGATACCACCTTCAAAAGGATGCTCCATTTATACACACACACACACACACATGGAGACTTAGGTCATCAATTAAAATTATTGTTTCCATTTATCAGTGGCTCTCAAACTTTTTAATTAGGGGAGATGTCATAAGCCCTGTTAATCAGTAACTTAATTTGCTTCTTTATGACTTAGCAAACAAAATCCAACTTTTTTTTTTTTAAACTTGAATAATTTTTAACGTGAGGAGAAGGGAGGGTAGAGCAAAGTAGGCTCCCTTGAGAACATGAAATTTTCAAGGTCTGGGTGTTCTGACTTTTAGGACCTTATGTGACCTTGGATGGACCACTTTAAACCATGTCAGCCTTCGTTTTCTCCTCTGTAGAACACAGGAATTACAATAATTGCTGCCTTTTCAGTACTGTAATGTGATCACAGAACAAAAAAAAGAGATATAGTGATGTGAGGGGCGGGGTGTCTATGAGCTCTTGGCAAAAGTTGAAAAGAAGTGAGACAAAAAAGATTTGTATTTTCTTATGCCTTTCTGTTTCTTTTCTTCCTTCCTCTGGACCAAAATAAATATTTGTTCCAGCACTTCAACCACTCTTTTTTTTTTTTTTTTTTTTTTTTTAAAGATTTTATTTATTTGAGAGAGAGAGCACATGAGAGGGGGGAGGGTCAGAGGGAGAAGCAGACTCCCCGCCGAGCAGGGAGCCCGATGCGGGACTCGATCCAGGGACTCGATCCAGGGACTCCAGGATCATGACCTGAGCCGAAGGCAGTCGCTTAACCAACTGAGCCACCCAGGCGCCCCACTTCAACCACTCTTGTCAAACATTTAATCTCTTTCTCTTTTCCTACTTTTACTATACCTCAGTAGCAAATCCTTGACTTCTAAATCCAGTGCTGCAGAAAACACATGATTATCCCGAGTAGTGATACTGTAAATTCAGGGACCCACCCTCCACAAAGCTCCCAAGCTACCTGGAGGTGCCACCATGGGTCCAATTTAGACTCTCTGTCATTCCTTGCGGGGGCTGTTTCAGATCTTTACTATTTACTCCTCTTCTCTCAGGATAGAAATTCCTAGCTACTCTTTCTCACCATCAACAAGACTTACCTGCAAGACTATCTCCTGACTCAGAAGAAGCCGTGTTCTTCATTTGTTTGAGGCCAATTCTCCCACATACACTCTGGATTCATTCTTTCCCATTTCAACTCACTCCCCCATCTAGGTCTCTCTTTCATAAAATTATATTTTCCTTATTCATATTTTTCTCCAAGGTCTTGCCCCTGGCCTTATATTCTCCCTCTCTTTGAGTAATCTTATTTACTTCATAATTTCAACTACCACATATATCCTGGAATTCTTCTAGCTACATCAGCAGTCCAGGATGTTGCTTTAAACTCCAGACTTAATTACCTGATTAACTTCTGGATAGTTCCATTTGATTTCTCCCTCCCTCTCTTCTTTCTCACCACTTAGGCAATGAGTTCTGTCAATTTCACTTATTAACCATTTCATAAATATTTTCATGAGTCTATCAATTTTCCTCATTAACTATTTCATTAGTTTAACGTCAATTAAACTTCCTGCTACTGCCAAATCATTTAAAACAAAAATGTAATTAAGTAGTCCCATGTTTGGAATCTTCTAATGGTCCTCCATGAAATATGGTTTAAATGTTAATTCCTTGATGTGACACACAGGTCCTAAAGGATTTGACCACTGTATCTATCTCTGCAGCCTTTTGTTTCCCAAAGTAAGTTCAGAGGAAGATTATTCTTCAGAAAATTGTGCAAGAATGGGACATAGGGAATAGGAGAGGAGTGGAGGGCTTTGTCAAGTTCAAATACATTTGAGGAACTAATGCTCCATTTTTAGTTCTCAGAATAGTGTTTTTCTTTTTCTTTTTTAAAGATTTTATTTATTTCACAGAGAGAGACACAGCGAGAGAGGGAACACAAGCAGGGGGAGTGGAGAGGGAGAAGCAGGCTCCTTGCTGAGCAGCGAGCCCGATGTGGGGCTCGATCCCGGGACCCTGGGATCATGACCTGAGCCAAAGGCAGATGCTTAACCGACTGAGCACCCCCAGAGTTGTGTTTTTTAAACTAGTCTCTGAGCTAGTAGCACCAGCATTAGTAGGAACTTCATTATATATGCAAATTTTCAGGCCTCACCTTTGACCTGGTGAATCAGCAACTCTGCAGAAAAGACTGCCAGTCTGTGATTTAGCAAGCTTTCCTGACAATGCTGCTGAACACTAAAGTTTGAGAACCACCATCTTCGAGAATCACAGTGCATATTAGCATGAAATAATTTATTTAACTTTGTTTTAAGCAAACATTTTCTCACTTGATTTGAACATGGATTGTGTGTGTGTGTATGTGTGTGTATAAATAATGCTAATATCCACTAGAACCAATGATAGAGAAACACTCTATCAAAAGGCTACATACTGGGACGCCTGGGTGGCTCAGTTGTTAAGCATCTGTCTTCGGCTCAGGTCATGATCCCAGGGTCCTGGGATCGAGCCCCACATCGGGCTCCCTGCTCAGTGAGGAGCCTGCTTCTCCCTCTCCCACTCCCCCTGCTTGTGTTCCCTCTCTCGCTGTGTCTCTCCGTCATGTACTTTTGCATTTCAGTATCCCCTTTCTTTACTGAATATCTTCCCCCAACCCTTGTCTAGCCAACTCCTTAGAGGAGGTGTTTCAAAATTATATACTTATTAAACAAATACATGGAATGCCATACATTTTATAACAGACTTAGAAGTGTCGTGTAAGTCCCACATTAACATGAAGATGGCATCTGTTATTTTGATACTTTTGTTTTTTGCATGTAATGGTTCTCTCTATATGGAATATCTTCATATTTTCTCACTTGATATTATAAAAGTATAGTGTATATCTTGTCAGCTTGTCTGGTAGAGCTTTTCTGTATTGAAATATCCTTTATAAACATGACCATTGGAAACTTTCTTCGGATAATCCTACACCCTGGCAACTTTTCCACGTTTTCTTCTGTTTTACTCTCACAGCTTTTCTCGTCCCTTTCCTCAATAATCTATTAAGAAAATAGTGTTTAGTCACTATAATTCTAATGATCATAATCAAAATCGATCTGCTAAATTATAGTTTTTATAAACTGACTATATTCCCATTTGTTCCTTGTCATTAATGGGTTTATCATTATATATTATATAGAGTATAAATATATGAGATACATTTTTCCTATGATAAATATTAATTTGTAAAGGTTTCAGTAAATATTAGCATACTCATTACTAGCTTCCTAAATTTCTTTCTTTTTTTTTTTTTGAGATTTTATTATTTGACAAAGAGACACAGCGAGAGAGGAAACACAAGCAGGGGGAGCGGGAGAGGGAGAAGCAGGCTTCCTGCTGAGCAGGGAGCCTGATGCAGGGCTTGATCCCAGGACCCTGGGATCATGACCTGAGCCGAAGGCAGACACTCAGCGACTGAGCCACCTAGGCGCCCAGCTTCCTAAATTTCTACTACCATTTTTTCTGATCATAAGATCAAATGCCCTATAGACTTCTAGGATATTAATAAAGTGTTGCTTAGAAAAAAATTAATCTTTAAGAAATCTGGTAAATATTTCAATATACATGATTGTGTACCCCATCCTTTTAAACATGTAGGCCATTAAAAGTGCACTATTAAATTAGAGATACCTTGATTTATTATGATGTTATGTGATACGTGAAAACTTAATGATTCAACACCAGTTTGGTTTATTCTGGGGAAACATACAGAATTTGATGAAAAAATGGTACCATCTATAATCCTTTAATGTCATAAAAAGGAGTAATGAAAGTAGAATTTGCGACAGCTAAGGAATTTTGGAATTAATACATATTCAACTACTTTATTCTCTCTCTCTTCTGTATTACTCTTTGCAGAATGACAATAAGTGACTTCACATGTCATCTAGAGTATTTGCTTTCATTTAATCACATTACTTGAAATAAGCTAGACATATAGTTTGGCTGTATACACGTCATGATGATTAATGACAGTATTAAGTTCAGATGCATTTGAGAAACAAATGCTGTGGCCATCAGAACTAATTTTATTTACAACCTTTATAATCTACCAGGTTCTCTCGATTTCTAAATACATCATAGAAGAAAAAATCTATTGAACTTAATGTAATGAGTAATCACATTATTGTGACAATAATAAAATCTTGTTCACCAAAGAAAGATAAATTTAAATAGAAAATGTAACTTGAAAGTAGGCAAATCTGGATATTTGTAAGCCTGTATTGCTGCCTGATTTTCTTCTTGAAGATCTTCTGATGTGCCTTGATGTACCTCAGGAACTGAAAGAGGAAACCTGCCAAGAAGTTTCAAGTGGTTCTCTGGGACCACATACACAAGGTTCTTAAGAACCTTTGGAGAATGCTTATAGTTCATTCTGGCAGTTTGAAGTAATTTGTGCCAGCCACTGATTTTTGGACTAATTTTGCTCTCCAACATTTAATATCTGTTGTATTTTGAGCATAAAGGTAAATTTTTCAGCTATCCTGGACCTATAAGCTTATAAATCATTTGGCAGAAATAATTAGGGGAGCCATATGCTTCCTACTTATTTGTACACTTGAGTGAAAATTGTCTCTGCCTTTATCTTTTTTGCCTAATTATTTAAAGTAAATAGAAAATAAGTGCTCTAAGATTACCCACCAAATAAAAGAATTGTGTTTGTTGAGTATGACATTGATATGTGAAATATACAAGATTGTTATTGTACTCTGTTCATCTCATTGTAAACTTAGATCATCCTGGACAACACTCTCAGAGGTGAGAGCTGAAGAATTCATGAAGCATGATAAATCAAGGATTCAAATATGATTTAAACATACATACACACGAGAAAGATATGTAACTTTTAGTTAACTAGATGCATTTGTGAGTGGAATGAGAGTGGTCCATGCCATTCATAGAATATTTGTATACTGTAGACTTGAACAGTACTGGCTTTGTAACCAGCCTTGAGTTCTGTCCACTTACCACCAATGTGACTATGGACAAAATATTTAGGCAGGATAAATTATACACAGACATACACACACACACACTTGTACACACAGAATTCAACCTCTTTCCTTGGAAGAAGCCACATTAAAGGGATAATTTTAAAATAATTCCTAAGATCATGAACTGTAATTAAGAAAGAGAAACCTCCAATTCAAAACCAAAGGATGTAGAAATGCAAGCCTGGTCTGGCCATTGTGACTTTATCCTATAGGATGTCATTCAGTGAAGAATGGAAACCTGAATTTAATAGCTTTGGCTCACATGACCTAAAAATTTTTCTGTAACCACTTTTCTCTAATCCTTCCATTTGACAATGACAAACTAAGTCATATCATTTAACCTTTTCTCTTGCATGTTGCGTGACCTTGTGAGCAGAGTAAGAAACAGGACATTCCTCAGGAAGATCAGGGACCGACCACCAAGAATTTGGATTTTTGGCCCCAACTTATTACACTGATGGTCACTATTATTGATGAGGATAAAACTGCCTATACACCTGTCCTGAATCAGTAAGTACATTGTCTTGGAAATGAATAGGTTTTATTCCACTAAAGTTGCGAAAACATAAAATACTTGAAGCATGGTTTATACTCTTATTGGAAAAGTGTTTTTTTCCAAAATTAAGTTATATAAAGCAGGACTTTTGTACTTTTAGCAGTAATATCAATTTGGTGATATTATGAATTTTTAGTTCATGCCCCATAGAGTGAGATTCTTTGGATATAGAGACAAATATTTCCCCAAATTTATTTTTGTTTGATGTAGAAAAGTTTCTTTGGTTCCTTTCATAATTATCTCCTTGTCTCAAAAAGAACAAGAACAACAACAAAACCCCACAAAACTATCCCATTGCACTTCCCCCAAAACTAAAAAGAATGTTGTAAGTTAGTGTTAAACATATTTCATTGTGACATTGTAATAATAAAGATTTGTCTAAAGAAAACCTGCTTTCAAAATAGTTCTATACCATGGATTTATTTATTTCAAAATAGTTCTATACCATGGATTTATTTATTACATACCATAGTATGTAATAGAATAAGTCCATTTTCTCAAGTAACAATGTTAAGCCTATGCCCCCATGCATAGAATTTGTAAATTATGAGGAGATAGATGAACAGATCAATTGAAATTCATGGCTATTCTGGAATAACAGATTCTAAAAGAGTCTAAAATTATTATCAAAATGCCACTTGCTATGAGAACTTGGGCAAATTATCTAATTACCCTGGGTCTCAGTTTCCTCATATATTACTAGATAATATCCAATATCCAGTCCAGCTTTAGTGTTGCATGTTTAGCATTTATTTTATGCCTACATGTTGACGGCTATATAGCAAAAGCAAAATAACAGCTGAGTCTGTGAATCAAGCACTTGTAATGTGATTAATGGAGAGGGTATCCTGACATATTGGTAATACCTGAAATGCTCTGGGCAGCAGGCATAGCAGAAATAGACAAACTATGAAGTAGAGCATGAAGTAGATTCAGACTTACTATAGAGAACTGGTTTTATTATTTCTCTATAATGGCCAAGACAGGGTCAAAAAGCTTTTGTTGAATCCAACTGAAATTTTATTTACAGAAGGAATAAATTTTTAAGTGTCCCAATTTTCATCCTTTCCTTGTTTTTTAACCACTGATTTTCATCTGCCCTCAGTACCTAATTGTGGAGAAATTGGTCCTCTTTGATAAGCAACCATGATAGCATCATTAGGTTTGCCTTTATACTTTCTTCTCACTTTCCCTGTTATACTCACCTTTTCTGCCTGAAGACCAGAGTACCTCCTGATGACCCTCTATAGAGACACTGCTGTTTTATTGTCTTCTGATAGCATAGGACCATATCTTCTCTTCAATTTTTTAAATTATTTTTAAAGTATTTATGTATGTATGTATATGGGGGGGAGAGAGAGAGAGAGCATGAGCAGGGGGAGGGGCAGTAGGAGAGGGAGAGAGAATCTCAGGCAGAGTCTATGCTGAGCATGCAAAGCCCCACACGCGGCTCAATCCCATGACCCTGAGATCACAGCCTGAGCTGAAATCAAGACTGACTGAGCCCCCCAGGTGCCTTTCTCTTTTAATATACCACATGTCCTTGGCTCATCCTGGGCAGCTTTATGGAACAGATCTGTTTTCCCCTTCATTCTTCAGACCTTCTTTGAGACAGAGTAGATTTCCTGAAGAGAGATAGGGAAATCAATACTTGTTTTGTGTCCTTGAGCTGGTATAGGCCATTTGGTAAATGGCTGTTGAATGAAAGTGGACATCTCCTCAGAAATGCTAATTAAAAGTTATATGAAAAGATTTTACTTCTAATCAAAGAAATTCTTTACATTTACCAAATATTAGAAATCTAGTAATGACCAGTAAAAGATATATCCTAAAATCATGGAATCAATTAAAGTTTCCCAGAATTATTTTTAATCATAGACACTGTGAAACATATACAAATATTTTATTTGACTTTTTGGAACTATATTAAGAGAAATGGAGGAAATACATTTAGTTACGGCAAAAATAAAATCTAAATTATGACCTAAATTAAGTCTACTAAATATAAAATGGAGCAATGAGACAAGGAAAGGATGTCTTTGTTTTGCTTTTTATTTTTGTTTTTAATGTCAGAGTTTAGAGTCACTTTTTTTTTTTTCTATGAGAACCTAGCCCTAAAAAAACTTGAATGCCTTCCTGGTATTTGGAACCTATGTTTTATGATTGTATTTGCTCAGATTTTGAGGATGTTTTAAAGACTTATTCAAATTTTATGATAATTTATAATAATTATAGAATGAAAACTTGGGAAGAGGTTTTTTTTTTCTATATTAGTGTATATCCAGGCATATATATTGGTTGAATGAATGAAGAAATTAAACATTTATATGTAGTTTACATCTGTTCTTTCTGTTCCTACTTCATTATTAATTGGTGCACTAGAGTATTTGAGCAATATTTATTCACATTTTAAAAATTTTATGAAGTAGCTTTCTAGATGCTTATAGAAATCTCACTATTTTATTGAAATTGAAAACCATTGGGGCGCCTGGGTGGCTCAATCATTAAGTGTCTGCCTTCGGCTCAGGTCATGAGCCCAGGGTCCTGGGATTGAACCCCACATTGGGCTCCCTGCTCAGTGGGAAGCCTGCTTCTCCCTCTCCCATTCCCCCTGCTTGTGTTCCCTCTCTCGCTGTGTTTCTCTCTGTCAAATAAATAAATAAAATCTTTAAAAAAAAAATAAATTGAAAACCATCAAAGTATTTTCAGATCTTTAGGTGTGGTTCTCTCTTTCCCTCTTTAACATGTATTGAGGTATAATTGAATACAATAAAACTACACGTTTGAATTATACAATTTGATTAGTTTTGGCATATGTATCTAGCTACAAAACCCTCACCAAAATCAAGATAGTGAATATCTATCATGCTAATAAGTTTCCATATGCCTTTTGTAACCCGCCCCAGGCAACCACTGGTCTGCCTTCTGATACTATAAATTAGTTTGGAAATTTTACCCTTTTATGTAAAAGAATCATATGTACATTTTTCTGGTCTGATTTCTTTCACTCATTACAACTGTTTTGAGATTCAAACAGGTTGTTGTGTGTAGGAATACTTTGTTTCTTTTTATTTCTGAGTAACGTTCCACTCTAAGATGTACCCCAAGATGTTCATCCATTCGTCTTTTAGGGTTAGGGTCAAAAATTTTTTTTTCTAGATTAGGTTGCTATGAATATTTGTTTACAAGTTTCTGCATAGACATAGTCTTTCCTTTCCTTTGGGTCATGTGGTAGGTACATGATTTGTATTCTTAAAATTGCCAAACTACTTTCCAAAGTGGTTGTACATTGCCAAAACTTCATATGGTTAGGATTTGTTTTAGCCATTCAAATAGGTTTATAGTGGCCTCTCATTGTGGTTTTAATTTGCACTTTTCTTAAATACTGATGTTGACTATCATTTCATGTGCTTAATTACAGTCTATATATCTTTGATGAAGTATCTGTTCTTTTGCCATTTCCAAATTGGGATGTTTATCAATTTATTATGGGGTTATAATGGGCCGTTATATACACTAAATAAGGATCTGTTGTCAGATATAAATGTTGCAATATTTTCTCCTAGTTTGTGACTTTCTTTCCATTTCCTTACTAGTATCTGCTGAAGAACTTTTTAAAAATTTTGAAGAAGTAGTCTAATTTATTGATTTATAATTTGAGCTTTTTGTGTCCTATTTAAGAAATCTTTGCAACACCCACAAGCCAACATTTTTTTTCTTTTTTTATTTTTATGTTAATCACCATACATTACATCATTAGTTTTTGATGTAGTGTTCCATGATTCATTATTTGCGTATAACACCCGGTGCTCCATGCAGAACGTGCCCTCTTTAATACCCATCACCAGGCTAACCCATCCTCCCACCCCCCTCCTCTCTAGAACCCTCTGTTTCTCAGAGTCCATTGTCTCGCATGGTTCATCGCCCCCTCCAATTTCCCTCCCATTCATTCTTCCCCTCCTGCTATCTTCTTCTTTTTTTTTTTTTTTAACATATAATGTATTATTTGTTTCAGAGGTACAGATCTATGATTCAACAGACTTGCACAATTCACAGCGCTCACCATAGCAGTTATTCTCCCCAATGTCTATCACCCAGCCACCCCATCCCTCCCACCCCCCACCACTCCAGCAACCCTCAGTTTGTTTCCTGAGATTAAGAATTCCTCATATCAATGAGGTCATATGATACATGTCTTTCTCTGATTGACTTATTTCGCTCAACATAATACCCTCCAGTTCCATCCACGTCGTTGCAAATGACAAGATCTCATTCCTTTTAATGGCTGCATAATATTCCATTGTATATATATACCACTTCTTCTTTATCCATTCATCTGTCCGTGGACATCTTGGCTCTTCCCACAGTTTGGCTATTGTGGACATTGCTGCTATAAACATCGGGGTGCACATACCCATCCAGATCCCTACATTTGTATCTTTGGGGTATATACCCAGTAGTGCAATTGCTGGGTCGTATGGTAGCTCTATTTTCAACTTTTTGAAGAACCTCCATACTATTTTCCAGAGTGGCTGCACCAGCTTGCATTCCCACCAACAGTGTAGGAGGGTTCCCCTTTCTCCGCATCCCCGCCAACATCTGTCATTTCCTGACTTGTTAATTTTAGCCATTCTGACTGGTGTGAGGTGGTATCTCATTGAGGTTTTGATTTGGATTTCCCTGATGCTGAGCGATGCTGAGCACTTTTCCATGTGTCTGTTGGCCATTTGGATGTCTTCTTTGGAAAAATGTCTGTTCATGTCTTCTGCCCATTTCTTGATTGGATCATTTGTTCTTTGGGTGTTGAGTTTGATAAGTCCTTTATATATTTTGGATACTAGCCCTTTATCTGATATGTCATTTGCAAATATCTGCTCCCATTCTGTCGGTTGTCTTTTGGTTTTGTTGACTGTTTCTTTTGCTGTGCAAAAGCTTTTTATCTTGATGAGGTCCCAATAGTTCATTTTTGCCCTTGCTTCCCTTGCCTTTGGCGATGTTTCTAGGAAGAAGTTGCTGTGGCTGAGGTCGAAGAGGTTGCTGCCTGTGTTCTCCTTTAGGATTTGGATGGACTCCTGTCTCACATTGAGGTCTTTCAACCATTTTGAGTCTATTTTTGTGTGTGGTGTAAGGAAATGGTTCAGTTTCATTCTTCTGCTTGTGGCTGTCCATTTTTCCCAACACCATTTGTTGAAGAGACTGTCTTTTTTCCATTGGACATTCTTTCCTGCTTTGTCGAAGATGAGTTGACCATAGAGTTGAGGGTCCATTTCTGGGCTCTCTATTCTGTTCCGTTGATCTGTGTGCCTGTTTTTGTGCCAGTACCATATTGTCTTGAGGATGACAGCTTTTAATAGAGCTTGAAGTCCGGAATTGTGATGCTGCCAGCTTTGCTTTTCTTTTTCAACCTTCCTCTGGCTATTCGGGGTCTTTTCTGGTTCCATACAAATTTTAGGATTATTTGTTCCATTTCTTTGAAAAAAGTGGATGGTATTTTGATGGGGATTGCATTGAATGTGTAGATTGCTCTAAGTAGCATTGACATCCTCACAATATTTGTTCTTCCAATCCATGAGCATGGAACGTTTTTCCATTTCTTTGTGTCTTCCTCAATTTCTTTCATGAGTATTTTATAGTTTTCTGAGTACAGATCCTTTGCCTCTTTGGTTAGATTTATTCCTAGGTATCTTATGGTTTTGGGTACAATTGTAAATGGGATCGACTCCTTAATTTCTCTTTCTTCTGTCTTGTTGTTGGTGTATAGGAATACCACTGATTTCTGTGCATTGACTTTATATCCTGCCGCTTTACTGAATTCCTGTATGAGTTCTAGCAGTTTTGGGGTGGAGTCTTTTGGGTTTTCCACATAAACGTCATATCATCTGCAAAGAGTGAGAGTTTGACTTCTTCTTTGCCAATTTGGATACCTTTTATTTCTTTTTGTTGTCTGACTGCTGTGGCTAGGACTTCCAATACTATGTTGAATGGCAGTGGTGATAGTGGACATCCCTGCTGTGTTCCTGACCTTAGGGGGAAAGCTCTCAGTTTTTCCCCATTGAGAATGATATTCGCTGTGGGTTTTTCATTGATGGCTTTTATAATATTGAGGTATGTACTCTCTATCCCTATACTCTGAAGAGTTTTGATCAAGAAAGGATGCTGTACTTCGTCAAATGCTTTTTCTGCATCTATTGAGAGGATCATATGGTTCTTCTTCTTTCTTTTATTAATGTATTGTATCATATTGATTGATTCGAGGATGTTGAACCAACCTTGCAGCCCAGGGATGAATCCCACTTGGTCGTGGTGAATAATCCTTTTAATGTACTGTTGGATCCTATTGGCTAGTATTTTGGGGAGAATTTTTGCATCCATGTTCATCAAGGATATTGGTCTGTAATTCTCCTTTTTGATGGGTCTTTGTCTGGTTTGGGGATCAAGGTAATGGTGGCCTCATAAAACGAGTTTGGAGGTTTTCCTTCCATTTCTATTTTTTGGAACAGTTTCAGAAGAATAGGTATTAATTCTTCTTTAAATGTTTGGTAGAATCCCTCTGGGAAGCCATCTGGCCCTGAGTTTTGTTTGTTGGGAGATTTTTGATGACTGCTTCAATTTCCTTAGTGGTTATAGGTCTGTTCAGGTTTTCTATTTCTTCCTGGTTCAGTTTTGGTAGTTGATACATCTCTAGGAAAGCTTCCATTTTTTCCAGATTATCTAATTTGTTGGCATAGAGTTGCTCATAATTGTTTGTATTTCTTTGGTGTTGGTTGTGATCTCTCCTCTTTCATTCATGATTTTGTTGATTTGGGTCCTTTCTCTTTCCTTTTTGGTAAGTCTGGCCAGGGGTTTATCAATCTTGTTAATTCTTTCAAAGAACCAGCTCCTAGTTTCATTGATCTGTTTTACTATTATTTTGGTTTCTATTTCATTGATTTCTGCTCTGATCTTTATTATTTCTCTTCTCCTGCTGGGTTTAGGTTTTATTTGCTGTTCTTTCTCCAGCTCCTTTAGGTGCAGGGTTAGGTTGTGTGTTTGAGACCTTTCTTGTTTCTTGAGAAAGGCTTGTATTGCTATATACTTTCCTCTCAGGACTGCCTTTGCTCTATCCCAAAGATTTTGAACAGTTGTGTTCATTTTCATTTGTTTCCATGAATTTTTTTAATTCTTCTTTAATTTCCTGGTTGACGCATTCATTCTTTAGTAGGATGCTCCTTAGCCTCCATGTATTTGAGTTCTTTCCGACTTTCCTCTTGTGATCAAGTTCCAGTTTCAAAGCATTGTGGTCTGAAAATAGGGAATGATCCCAATCTTTTGGTACCGGTTGAGACCTGATTTGTGACCTAGGATGTGATCTATACTGGAGAATGTTCCATGGGCACTAGAGAAGAATGTGTATTCCGTTGCTTTGGGATGGAATGTTCTGAATATGTCTGTGAAGTCCATTTGGTCCAGTCTGTCATTTAAAGTCTTTATTTCCTTGTTGATCTTTTGTTTAATCATTTCATTGAGGGGGCTGTTACAGTCCACCACTATTACTGTATGGTTGTCGATGTGTTTCTTTGCTTTTGTTATTAAATGGCTTATATAATTGGCTGCTCCCATGTTAGGGGCATAGATATTTACAATTGTTAGATCTTCTTGTTGGAGAGACCCTTTAAGTAGGATATAGTGTCCTTCCTCATCTCTTATTACAGTCTTTGGTTTAAAATCTAATTTGTCTGATATAAGGATTGCCACCCCAGCTTTCTTTTGGTGTCCATTAGCATGGTAAATGGTTTTCCACCCCCTCACTTTCAATCTGGAGGTGTCTTTGGGTCTAAAATGAGTCTCTTGCAGACAGCATATCGATGGGTCTTGTTTTTTAATCCAATCTGATACCCTGTGTCTTTTGATTGGGGCATTTAGCCCATTTACATTCAGGGTAACTATTGAAAGATATGAATTTAGTGCCATTGTATTGCCTGTAAGGTGACTGTTACTGTATATTGTCTGTGCTCCTTTCTGGTCTGTGTTGCTTTTAGGCTCTCTCTTTGCTTAGAGGACCCCTTTCAAGATTTCTTGTAGGGCTGGTTTCGTGTTTGCAAATTTCTTTAGTTTTTCTTTGTCCTGGAAGCTTTTTATCTCTCCTTCTATTTTCAATGACAGCCTAGCTGGATATAGTATTCTTGGCTGCATATTGTTCTCATTTAGTGCTTTGAATATATCATGCCAGTCCTTTCTGGCCTGCCCGGTCTCTGTGGATAGGTCTGTTGCCAGTCTAATGTTTCTACCATTGTAGGTTACAGATCTCTTCTCCCGAGCTGCTTTCAGGATTTTCTCTTTGTCTCTGAGACTCATAAGTTTCGCTATTAGATGTCAGGGTGTTGACCTATTTTTATTGATTTTGAGAGGGGTTCTCTGTGCCTCCTGGATTTTGATGCCTGTTTCCTTCCCCAAATTAGGGAAATTCTCTGCTAGAATTTGCTCCAATATCCCTTAGCCCCTCTCTCTCTTTCTTCTTCTTCTGGGATCCCAATTATTCTAATATTGTTTCGTCTTATGGTATCGCTTATGTCTCGAATTCTGCCCTCGTGATCCAGTAGTTGTTTATCTCTCTTTTTCTCAGCTTCTTTATTTTCCATCATTTGGTCTTCTATATCACTAATTCTTTCTTCTGCCTCATTTATCCTAGCAGTTAGCGCCCCCATTTTTGATTGCACCTCATTAATAGCCTTTTTGATTTCGACTTGGTTAGATTTTAGTTCTTTTATTTCTCCAGAAAGCATTTCTCTAATAACTTCCATGCTTTTTTCAAGCCCAGCTAGTATCTTTAAAATCATCATTCTGAACTCTTGTTCCGACATCGTACTAATGTCTATATTGATTAGGTCCCTGGTGGTCGGTACTGCCTCTCGTTCTTTTTGTTGAGGTGATTTTTTCCATCTTGTCATTTTGTCCAGAGGAGAATAGATGAATGAGAGAACAAAATGCTAACAGGGTAACAATGTTCCCAGAAAATATACTCTAAACAAATCAGAAAAGACAAACCGGGGGAAAAGACAGGGAAAGAAAGCAAAAAGAAAAAGATAAAAACAAACAAAAACGAAACAAAACAAAAAAAACAGAATATGATCAAATATGATCAGGCTGGTGCATAGATCAGTGAGTGCCACACACTAGATTTTGGGTGTATTTTGGTCTGTTAGAAGAAAGTGCCTCCCAAAATTTTAAAGAAAAACATATATGTACAAAAATAAGGGTTAATATGACAAAAGGATGGAATATGACTGTAAAGATGAAAAGTAAAAGATTTTATTAAAGAAATTTATAAGTTGGTTGAAAAAATAAAGAAGAGGATTTAAAAAAAAGGGGGGGGGAGAGAATGTGATCAGGCAGGAGACTAGAACAAAGCCATACACTAGAGATTTTAGGGTGTATTTTGATCTGTTAGAAGAAACTATATCTCAAAATTTTAAAGAGAGAACAACTTATACATATATACCAAAAATAAGGGTAACTACTATGAAGGGATAGAACATGACTCTAAAAATGAAAAATAAAAAATATTTTTTAAAAAAGGGATTGATAAGATATTGGTTGAAAAAGGGGAAAAAAATTCAAAAAAAAAGAAAAGACAGTTTAAAAAAAAATTAACTTTGAAAGACTAAAGAATCATGGTAAAAAAGCCATGAATTCTATTTGCAGTATTCCCCTACTGCTGGCGTTCTGCCGTTCTCATTGATTAGTAAACTTGGTCTTGGCTGGCTGTTCTTGCTGATCATCTGGGGGAGGGGCCTGTTGCCGTGGTTCCCAAATGTCTTTGCTTGAGGTGGAATTGCCCCGCCCTTGCCGGGTCAGGGCTAAGTAATCTGCTTGGGTTTGCCCTCCATAGCTTCTGTTCCCTGCAAGCTTTCCATACAGCTTTGGAGACGAGAGTGAAAATGGCGGCCTCTCAATCTCCACACTGGAGGAGCCGGGGACTCGGGACCCCACTCTTCAGTGCGCCCCCAGAGAAAAGCAGTCAATCACTCCCGTCTCCCTGGTCTCCGGCTGCACTCCGTGCTCACCTGGCCTGTGACTGAGCATTTCTGTCTCTGGCATACGACCCCGTGTGGAGTCTCAAAACAACAGATCCCTATGGTGCACTCCCGGGCCGCTCCTCCCCGGGGAGGAACGGGAGTCTCCCCGGATCTGCCGCTTGTTGGGTCCCTGTTGGAGGAGCAGTGGCCCGACTGTGCCGCGGATCACGGTTTTTGGCAACCCCGAGCTGAGAGCCCCTGCCTCAGCTCCGTCTCTGTAGCCAGCTTCCCCACTCCAATACCTGGGAGCTCTGCCGCACTCAGGCACTGGTCTTTCTGTGACCCTGAGGGTCCTGAGACCACACTGTCCCATGAGGTTTCCACCCCCCACTTAGCCACTGGAGCCACATCCCTCAGCAGAGCCGACTTCTAAAAGTTCCGATTTTTGTGCCCCGCTGCTCTATCACTTGCCGGTCGCGGCTGACAGAGGCCCCCTCCCCCACCATCTGTCTTCCCGAATATCACCTTGGATTCACTTCTCCTCACGTCCTACCTTCTAGAAAGTGGTCGCTTTTCTGTTCAGAGAGTTGTTGCTATTCTCTTCTTCAATCTCCTTTGAGTTCGTAGGTGTTCAGAATGGTTTGATCCCTATCCAGCTGAATTCCTGGGACCAGATGAAATCCAGGTCGCCTACACCTCTCCCATCTTGCTCCCATCTTGTCCCTCCCAAACATACTTGTTCTTGGTTGAGCATTGGAGTTTGTGTCTTTCAGGGAATTTTTATATTTAAGTGGTCAGATTTGCAATCATATGCTTGCTCATGACGTTTCCTTACTATCTTTTTAATGTCTACAAAATCAAAAGTCATTTCCCCCTCTATTGCTATTTTGTATTTTCTGTCTTTTTTACTGGCTAGACAGTTGTGAATTTTATTAGTCTCTGAAAAAATATTTTGGTTTTATTAAATTCCTGTATTGTTTTTGGTTTTAAGGTAAATTTGCTTCTTTTCTTTATTATATTCTTTCTTTTGTGAGGGAAGACAACTGGGAAGTAGCTACATCAGTGATCCAGTGAGGAGATATGAAGGCTTTATATAAGATGATGGAAAGGTAGGATCAGATTTGGGAAATAAAGGAAATAAATCTATTTGACTAACCTTGAATGGAGTGTTAAAGAATGTAAAGACCATGAAGATGCTGTATTTATGGGGGGCACCATTAATTGAGATAATAAATTCAGGAGAAAGTATCTAAGGAAGTACCTAGGAAAAAAAAGAAGTAGATAGTGAATTATATTTGGGTATGTAGAGATTTGGCTATCTGTGACTTCCATGAATTATAAGCATTAGGCAATTGTGTACTTAGATGTGAAAGTCCTTTTGATTGGCATCCAGTAAATGTACAATGTAGGGGGGAGGTTTACTATATATACTTGAAAGTAAGAAATATGTCTTTTTAAATATTCATAAAATTTGACTCTCAATTTATTTAAATTACTGTGATTCTACATCACTTTATTTTTGTAATGCTCACCAAAATGTAAGCCAAAATATGTTCTGGCGAAATGGCGATCCTGTGTGTTTGTATTTTATTATTTGTCTGTAATTTCTTTTAGCTTCCTTCAAAAGTATACATGTAGTGAAAGTTCAGTTTTTCTCTGTATTAAGAGTATATATCAGGACCCAATGTGCTGAGTAGACCAGTTTTCAAAGATCTACTTGATTTACAGAGATGAAGTATGCTGCTTTTATTTTCTCAAGGCTGTGGAGTGAACCAGAACATTATTTCCAAATCATTTAAAAAAAATAGAATATTTTATTTGCTGCAGTGAGGAGATTGGGTTTAAGCTACTTTAAGCAGGGACTTGCATCTTGTTCTTTCTGTTTGGGAACTAATGCTGTCAAAGTATTAAAGCTGTTGATTTATTTGTTTGCACTGTGGCTTCCATTTGCAATAACATGGATGAACCTTGTGGGTATTATACTAAATGAAATAAGGCAGACTAAGAAAAACAAATACCACTCAATTCCACTCATAAGTAGAATCTAAAAAAAAAAAAGAAACGAAAAGCAGAATCAGATTTATAGATACAGAGAACAAACTGATGTTTGCTGAAGAGGAGGGGGTTGGGGGAATAGGCAAAATGGCTGAAGGGAGTGGAAGTACAAGATTCTAGTTTCAGAATGAGTGAGTCATGGGAATAAAAGGCACAGTACAGAGAATAGAGTCAATAATATTGTAATAGCATTGTCTGGTGACAGATGGCAGCTACACTTGTGGTGAGCAGAGCATAACCTATAGAGATATTCAATCACTGTGTTGTACACTTGAAACTATTGTAACATTGTATGTCAACTATATTCAAAAAATTTTTAATTTTTTTAATTTTTTTTTTTTTTTTAGTGCGGTGACTCTTTTTTTTTTTTTAAGATTTTATTTATTTATTGGTCAGAGAGAGAGCACAAGCAGGGGGAACGGCAGGCAGAGGGAGAAGCAGGCTCCCTGCTGAGCAGAGAGCTCCAATGTGGGACTTGATCCCAGGACCCTGGGACCATGGCCTGAACCAAAGCCAGCCTCTTAACCAACTGAGCCACCCAGGTACCCCTCAAAAAGATTTTTAAACAATAAACTTAAGTCTTAACAAAAGTGTTCATCATTCTAAAAATAGAGAGACTGTATAATGCAGCCTTGTATCCATCACTCACATTCAACAATTACCAAGGTTTTGTCATATTTTCTTCATATATACCTTGAGCTTTTTTTTTCTTTGCTGAGTTATCTCGAGCAAATCTCAGACATTATATCATTTCATCCCTACCTACTTCAGTATTCATCTCTAAAATTGTTGGCTGTTTTCTTGCATATCACAATGTCATTGTCACAACTAATAACATTATCAGTAATCCCATGGTATTGTGTTCTCTGGTCCAAAGTTAAATACTACTGTTTTTCCTTAAAAATGCCTTTTTACGTTTGTTTTAATCAGGATCCAAATAAGGATCACATACTACATTTGGTAATTATGTAGCCTAACTCTCTTTTATTCTAGCTCAGCTCCCTTCACTTTTCTTTGATCCATGCCACTGACTTCTTACAGAAGCCATGTTCATTGTCCTTCAGAATGCTGTGCTTTCTGGATCATTTCTTTTCCCTCTTCTTATATTTAACTTGTTCCTCCATTTATGATACTCCCTTTTATTTATCTTTTTCAAGATACCAGGCAGGTGACTGTGTACTTCATACTCCATCATGTCAAGGGTCGCTTTAAATCTGGTTGTTTCCCCTGTGGTGATGCTAAGAATAGTCTGTGCTTGCAGCCTGATCCCTCCACTCCAGAGTTCTCTTTTGTCTTCTCCTCTAATACTTTTGTTTATTTATAATCATTTCAAAATCAGTTATTCCAATAGGGACTGCAAAATTGTGGTTTTATCATCTTATTCCTTCAATATTTATTAGAATTTTTTCTGTAAAGAAGAGCTTCCCTTCATCAACTAGGACTACTTACTTGATTACCCTGAAATAGAATATGGACAGGAAAAATAGGGCAAATGCTTAATTTTTTCTTTTAGCTGAAAGACTTCTATTGCATTTTTTATTTCCTGCTCTATTTACTTTTATCATTTTCATTAATATTCTCATTTAAATTTAACAAATACATATTGAATACTCAATATATGTCAGGCACTAGGCAAAGTTGGAGCCCCAAAGATCTAGTTGGAAAAGAGATATGTACAAAATTAAACATTGGTTTTTCAATTGGTTAATCACTGTGCCTGCCACATCACAAGTCATTCTGGAATTAAATTCTTTTCCTCATAGTCCCTTGTTGAGATAACCTAATGAGAAAACTTGATTTATTCTCTGGAACTAGACTGAGAAATCTGCAGAATGAGACAGTTGACAGGAGTATAGACATTGAAGGTTACAGGTTTGGAGATATGTGTAGTAAGTGATCTAAAATTAAGAATAAATCAGGGATGCCTGGGTGGTTCAGTCAGTTAAGCATCTGCCTTCGGCTCAGGTCATGATCCCAGGGTCCTTGGGATCGAGCCCCACATCAGGCTCCTTGCTCGGTGAGGAGCCTGCTTCTCCCTTTGCCTTCCACTCTCCCTGCTTGTGCTTGCTCTCTCTCTCTCTCTTGCTCTTGCTTGCTTTCTCTGACAAATAAATAAAATCTTTAAAAAAAAATTAAGAATAAATGAAAATGAGGTATAAACAGAAGCCAGGAGATAAACAGCATGGAAGGGGAATAAGGCAGTTGTCAGTGAAAGAAGAAAAAGGATACTTGGAAGGAAAAGCAGAAATGGTGAGTGTAGCCGAGTCATGGTATTGGTGGATTTCTTGAGTGAGGCTCCCATCTGTGGTCACTTATTGCACTCCCCTGACTGCCTTCAACTCTGCAAGAGCTTCTTGTCCACGGTTCTGTGAGGCCTGACTCTACTGGTCATTGCTCCACCTGTTAAACGGAGTTCAGCTTTCCATGGGTTTCTGTATCATATGGCAATGCAGTTTAGTCTTATTTCTCCATTATGCAGATTATGCTTACAGAAATTACCTGTTAATTATCTGTAAGTTAACTTGAGCCTGTGGTTCTTATCACCAAAGTAGCATAACTCACCGGGTGTGATATTCTATGGAATGACACGTCTTACACTGGAGGCACAGTTAGGTTGCTGGTTGAAGTTAAACGAATGCTTCAATTTGACTTGTCAGAATAGGAGCAAACAATTTATTTCCTACAAGCAATCAGTTCTACAGAGCTGGGGTTCACAGTGGGGAGAATGGATGTCAGAAAATGAAAAATCTGAGCTAAAACTATCTGACTAAAGGTACAAAAGAAAAGAGGCTATTCTGAAAGTTTTTACTCATGTTAATTACAGCCAGTTTGAATTTTTAAAACAGATCAGGTGTTTCTCTGCAAATTCCTGAAACAGTAAGTTATCTGGAAAGATTAAGGATAGTTTTCTAAAAGCACTGTTATAAAAATGCTTACTAAGAGTTGTACTAGTTCAATCACTTGAGAAGATTTTAATTTTCTCCCTTTCTGTGTGCATATCATAGAGAAAGGAAAAGGCTCATCTTGGATTTTCAAGGTTTATTATGCTTTCCAGATAATTTAGGCACAGCTAGATATCTAGATGTTCTAAATATTATCGTTATCATGTAGGGAACTATAGGAATTAATTGGAGCCAGGCGCTGTACTAAGCACCTTTTCAGGTTAATGATTGAATTAATCCTAAACTTAATTCTAATGACATCAGTACTATTATCATCCCCAAATTGCGGATGATGAAACTGAAGCCTACAGAGGCTAAGTAACTTTCTAGATCACACACCTAGCAAGTGGCAGAACCAGAATCTCAACAACTCTTTAACAGCAGGATGAATTGTAGGGTAAAAATCTCATGAGTAAAATGATGGGTGTTAATCCTTCAGTCCAACCCAAACATTTCTGATGTTTTCATTAGTCTGGATCTGGTCACGATAACCCTATAAGAATCATGACTCACAAAAAGTTTAAAGTGCAAGATATGCCATATGGTACCAATTGCAGTTGTATATAAACCAATCAAAAAATATATGCAATTTGTTATTTATCAGAAGAAAAATGTTAATAAATAGTAAGTACTTAACTGGAGCCCACCATGATTCCCGCACCCTCGCCCCCCTCAGTTCACTCCTTAAAAAAACCTTTGCTTCCTGAACAATTGAGGTAGATAAAAATGATGAATTTTTCACTGTGGATTAGCTGCCAGGAATGTCGGAACTGAGGTCCACATTTAATAACTCTATAGAATCTAACAGCATACATT
The DNA here is from genome assembly GCF_002201575.2 of Neomonachus schauinslandi. Classification (NCBI taxonomy): domain Eukaryota; kingdom Metazoa; phylum Chordata; class Mammalia; order Carnivora; family Phocidae; genus Neomonachus; species Neomonachus schauinslandi. Next base: position 93,880,550 of record NC_058411.1, read on the forward strand.
TCTATGTCTAATCTCATTTTATTTTTATAGCCTCATTTTTCCTTTAGTTTTTCTACTTTCAAGGCAAATCTCACTTTATTATAGTAATTTTGTAAACCATCTTAATATTTTTGAATGAGATGAATACATAAGGAATGAGTAAAAATAAAGAAAAAGGACTGTGTTTTAAGTATTCAGAGAAAAATGTGGCTTGAGTGGTTTAGTGATCTAATATTTTTGAGTGAGACAGACTGAGCCATGAGAACTTAGAAAAAAGTTTTGCAGTGTCTCTCAGATTGATTTCCACATTTAAAAATTTGGGAGGTAAAGCTTAAGACATAGGACCATTCTCAGGATTTGAGTAGATAGTGCATATAAAGTGGTTAGCCCAGAGCCTGGCTTTGCCTAGCGGCTCTGCAGGTGTGAACCCCCATCTCTTTTCTACTGCCTCAAGCTACCTGCCCCACATCGTGAATACGAGGACTGGCTTCCCTCCAGGTCTCTAACCTGGAGGTCCTTGGGGAGCTTGGGAAACAATTGTCTGAGCTCAATAAATTCCATTTATTATTTCCCCCATGCACATAGCCCAAGGTTGGAGGCCACTTCTGGCCATCTTCTTCTCCTCTGTGCTGCCAGGGTGGTATTTCACGGCCTTATAAAATGTTGAGTTTAATAGTTAACCTAGATCCATCTCTAATTCTATTTTTCATGTTTAAATATGTATTTAAAGATCTGAGTTCATTAAAATAATACTGTAGGTTGTAAATGTAAGTAAAGAGAAAACAAAAAGATAAAAGGGTAATTGGGTTTAAATGGCATTGGTGATCTACTTGGTTTAGGTGCAAGAGAATTTCAGTACAAAAGGAAAAATTGTCACCAAAGGAAATGTTCATTAGAGGAGTTTGCACTCTGAATACTTAAGCTAACTTTGATCCTTAACTGCAATGTTATGGTATGTTTTAGTTTCCCTTTAATACAGCTTTAACTTGTAAGGCTAGTTTATAATTTACTAGTAGAGTCTTGCTCAATTAAGTTCATTCTTCTTGGCTGTTCCTTCTCTTCATGATGATGGCAGTTAATTGCACTAATGTATGTCAAGTATTCTTAAATGGAGAACATATTAACAAAAGCTGTTTTTTTTTTTAACAATGTGAAAAGAGTACAACAAACTAAATGTCTCTTGAATTCTGATGGTGATAATGAAGTTTTAGTTGCATGCATGACATGCAATAACAGAATCATTGCTTACTCATTTGTAACAAAGAATACTTTCTTCAAAGACAAACTTTGCATATCAAAATAATACTTCACATTTAATTTAATCTTATCTGTTGTGACTAATGAATCAGTATTATCAAATTTGGCAGTAGTAGATTGTTTTTCTTATTTCATGAAGAGATTTGCAGATAATAAATTGGGTTATTGTGTCTCATGGGATTCAAGATTTAAAACATTTATGCTTTGGGGCACCTGGGTGGCCTTGGTTAAGTGACTGCCTTCGGCTCAAGTCATGATCCTGGAGTTCCGGGATCGAGTCCTGCATTGGGCTCCCTGCTCAGCAGGGAGTCTGCTTCTCCCTCTCCCACTCCCCCCCCCTCTTGTGCTCTCTCTCTCTCTCAAATAAATAAATAAAATCTTAAAAAAATAAAATAAATAAAACATTTATGCTTTGTATTAATGGCTACAAATTAGAAACAGGAGACATTCTAATGTTGGAATAGATTGGTTATTTCATTAAACCTCCTTTCATAAATGGTAGACTAAGTTAAGCTATAACTGCATTGAAATGAAGAGTAGAACTGTACATTAGAGAATTTAATTTATGTTCAGTAAAACCTCACAAATTCAGATCAGGAGGAGAGTCAATGATGTTTTTAAAATATGAATAATGAAATATGAAAATTTAATGTGTCATATGTGGGTCCGTTATTAACTTGTAAGTACATATAATACTTACGAGGTTAGGGAATGGTCATGGAGGTCAAAACCTCTTCCAAGCTGCTTGTCTCATAGTTTGGAATTTGTGATTAGCATATACATTATCAGAGAATACTTGTGATTTCTGAACTTTCTGAAACCAGTTTACTCCTGTGAGTGCTAAGAATTTCCCTCTCCAATCAAGTTTATTGCTATTAATCTTATTAGCTTATTTTGTTCTGGAGAACTAAAAACTAGCCAATTCAAATGTAAACTTCCATTTGGTTTCTATGATAATTTTGTTCACATTAGAAATCAATGGAACTTCAATAATATTTTCATCTATGTCTCATAGTTAAAATTTCATTATCATCAGTAAACCCTTATTGAGTGCTCACGATGTGCCAGTGGCTGTACAAAGTATTTACATGTAAACTATCACTTAATCTTCACAACAGCCCTGGAAAACGCCTAAGTGTACATTTATTATCATTCCTGTTTGACAGATGAGGACATTGAGTTTTAGGAGGTCATGCACTACTCCACTGGGTGTATTAGTTAAGCCACAGAGGAGAAATCAAATATCTGTCTTTTGGATTACACTGAGGTTTAACCACTCCATTATACTTCTGTGGATCGTGCAGACGGAATAGCAAGAATGGTGTTAAACTGTGGAAGAGAAGCCTCTAGCAAATACGCAGATTGCATGGACTTATTAGCCCGTCCCAAGAAAAGGCAGGAATATTCAATTGTGAAGTGTGTTGGAAGAAAACAGCTCTGCCTTCTGCATCATAATTTGGTACTGGGGATACAGCACAGATAAAGCATATAAAATTTGCCGATGTGAAATTATGTATTTGCAAATCTATAAGGGAAATTTGCACACAGTGCCAAAACAAAACCACTTTGGGAGGAATATTATTTTGTGCCCCCTTAAAAACTGGAAACAAAATTTAACCAGCAGTTACTTGGAACTTGATAAAATCTATTTGGACACATACTAGATGTCTCTCTTCTCCAATAACAGATTTGTTTTTATCATCTTTTGTATATTGCTCATAGTTGTGAATTTTTGCTCCCCCTTTTCCTCTAGGTAGGTAGGAGTAAAAAATTGTGGAAACTATTAGCTTTGCAGATATTGTCACCAGGTTATATCTTGGCTTCTGGAATTGTTTAAATCGTGTGGAGAGGAAATACATGTATGCATTTAGAAGATTTTTTTTTTTTTGGTTTGTTTGTTTTAGTTTTAAATTTTATTTTGTTATGTTAGTCACCATACAGTCCATCATTAGTTTTTGATGTAGTGTTCCACGATTCATTGTTTTCGTATAACACCCAGTGCTCCATGCAATATGTGCCCTCTGTAATACCCATCACCGGGCTAACCCATCCCCCCACCCCACTCCCCTCTAAAACCCTCAGTTTGTTTCTTAGAGTCCATAGTCTCTCACGGTTCATCTCTGTCTCCAATTTCCCCCACTTCATTTTTCCCTTCCTTCTCCTAATGTCCTCCGTGCTATTCCTTATGTTCCATAAATAAGTGAAACCATATGATAATAGACTTTCTCTGCTTGACTTATTTCACTTAGCATAATCTCCTTCAGTCCCATCCATGTTGATGTAAAAGTTGGGTATTCATCCTTTCTGATGGCTGAGTAATATTCCATTGTATATCTGGAGCACATCTTCTTTATCCATTCGTCTGTTGAGGGGCATCTTGGCTCTTCCCACAGTTTGGCTATTGCAGGCATTGCTGCTATGAACATTGGGGTGCATATGGCCCTTCTTTTCACTACATCTGTGTGGGGTAAATGCCCAGTAGAAGATTGTATAAACATAATTAATATTATTTGGTAGTGAAGAGATTCTAAGTGGAGAGGAGTTTTTTAATGCTAAACAAATTAGTCAAAGAAAAAATATATAATTTTTATCAGTTTTGAAGTATAAAGCAAATGTCAGTGAAATTATACTAAGTTAAATCTTATATCCACATTAAAATTATGGAATTTACATAGTAAAAAAGCACCAATACAATCACTAACTCTTAATATTAAGTGAGCTATGATACATTTTATAGTCATGGTATCCTTTTCTTTGCCCTTATCATTCACAGCTAATTAATCACTGCTAATTCTGCCTTGAGTACAACAGAAGACTTAGAGACAGGTGTTACTTGAGCTGTGCTTTGAAGGAAGGGGCAGTTAGGATCAAATGGAAATTCAGGAGGAAAGAGAATAAATAGATGGGGAAAATGATGAGAAGATATGGGACATCAGATATGTTGAGAAATTATAAGTAAGCTCGGTGGGTAGAGTGTGAAAAACGTTGGAGGGTAGAGATAGAAGTTAAAGTCAGGATGAGATCTTCACTGGCCAAGAAAGTAACATTAATGAGTTGATACTTTTCTATGCTAATGAATGCGTAATAAGCAGTTGATGGTTTTCAAGCAGTAGTTTGAAATATTGTGGCCTAAAAATATTTTTAATAATAATAAAAATTTAAAAATAAATAAAATTAAAATAAAAAAATAAATAAATGTTGAAATAGTATGGCCTGTGTTTTTAAAAGGTAACTTACATGATAATAATATAGAGGTCTACTGGAAGAGAGAGAAATGGAGGCAAATAGATAGTGCAATTCTTGAGGCAAATGAGGGTTAAGACTTGAATAAGGGATGTGGCAGTAGGAAGAGGCGAGGGAGAGCAGATTTCATCATCTTGTCAAAGGAAGAATCCACAGAATTGTGGGAAGGAGAAGATGCTCTGGATTGTGGCAGAGGTTGATGACTCCATTTGCTATCTAGATTCAGGGCTAAATAGTGATATTTTTTATTTCATTAGATTATATGTAAGAAAGAGCCAGAGAAATATTTTGAAATGCACCAAAAATACCATAGAGAAATAGCAAAGTAAAATAAAAATATAGACTTCAGAAGAACCTGTGTAACTATTAAATAGATAAATATGCTTTGAGTTCTTTTTTTTCTAGCATAGGATATCCATTATCTCATAACATAGGTAATGGTAAGTGCAACCGAATTTGGAACCAGCATATAATACACTATCAGCAAAACTTCTCAAACAGATCTCAGAAAATATCTCAAGCTCCAAAGATTGTCTCCTGCATAGTAGTAGAGCTTAGCAAGAAGTAGATCTTGAGATTTAAAGAGGGACTATTGTATAAAATATGAAGCTAATAATTTGAACTGTAAATAATTTAAGGCAAAATTAATAAGCTAATACAAAAAAGACAAAATTAGATATGAAGACATTTTCAATGCTAAGGAATTTTTGTTACTGTCAAAAAAAAAGAATGAAAAATATGGTTGAGAAACATAAACTCTATTTCTGATTCTGCCATTGATTTGTTTCATGGTGTAGGACACATTTCTTAAACTCTAATGTTCCTGAGTCTAAAATGAATGTAATCAGTTACCTTTATGTCTGTTCTAAGTATCAAAAAAAAAAAAATCATTGAATATCTTCTGCTTCTATTGGAGAGATCATGAACTTTGGGAAAATAACTCAATGCTTAAATTCTGATCACCAGTCGCTCACTTGTAAAATGAGAGTATTAATGGCCAAATACAGATTTTGTGAGTGATAAAATTTTTAAAAATTACATATTTGGTAGAATTCCCATTTATTTTATTGCAAAAGAGAAATGATTTTTAAAATTTTTGTGGTTACAAAAATAATCTTACTCAGCTTCATGGGGCTGTTTAAAGAAGAAAATGAAAGTTCTCATGTTTATGCATCATTTTTGTGAAGAAAATAAAAAACATAAGAACCCCCCCCCCAAGCCTTACAAATTTTCAATAGTGGGGTGTATTTTTTTCTAGCTCATATTTTCTGCACATATAAGCATAGGTATTCATTTAATAATGTTTATTATACACATATTAAAATATACATACATTGATATATTTTTATAAAATATGTAATCGTATTATGTATACTGATTTGTAATTTGCTTTCTTCATGTAACACTTCCTGATAGGCATCTTATTGTATCAATACAAGCAAATCTATCTTGTTCTTTTTGATAGTTGCATATTATTCTGTGGCTTCATATAACATCAGGACGATGCAGCCCAGAGAGGGGACTCCTGGGATACAGGATAGAAGGGAGTGGGAGTAACACAGGTATTGGAATTGCATAAGCATTGGAAGCCCATAGAGAGTCATTAGATGACTTTTGAAAAACAGGCTTAAACAAGTCCGAATATTTTTTATCATTTTTTAATGTTTTCTAATCTGAATTTTTTTCAGTAAAAAAATTTAACTATTTTAATGAAAATTTCATTATTAGAAAAGTTAAACATCTCTTTTCCTGTTTTTAAGCTTTTGCGTTTTTCTTTTTAAATTGACCATTCAGGGACGCCTGGGTGGCTCAGTTGTTAAACATCTGCCTTCAGCTCAGGTCATGATCCCAGGGTCCTGAGATGGAGCCCCACATCAGGCTCCTTGCTCAGTGGAGAGTCTGCTTCTGTCTCTGCCTGCCACTCCCCCTGCTTGAGGTCTTTCTTTCTCTCTCTGACAAATAAGTAAATAAATCTTAAAAAAAAAAAAAGATAAATTGACCATTCCATTAGCCATTTTTTTCTAATCATTTTTTTCCTATGGATATGTAACAGTTCCTTTTACATTAATATTATTCATTTTTTATATATATTGTGTGTGTTTTTCTACTGTGTTGTTTTTATTTTAAATGGTGGCCTGATTGGGTTTAGGTTTTGCTACGTTGAGGATTTAATACTAGCGATGAGACCCCTTAACCCATAGTTTCTCAAGAATGAAAATCACACTTGTCATTGATTGGTTATGCAATTGAGAAAATCCTGAGATAAACATCTAATTTTTAGATTCCTTGTTTTGAAGTTATCTCATTAAAGCTTCCATATTAAAGGGAAAAAATATTTTAGAAGTCACTTTTAGAGTCTTATGGTAATTACAGCTATTAATTGGGGTGCACAGCTTATCTCTTCCATCAGTTGATATTTTCTTTTAAAGATTTTATTTATTTGTCAGGAAGAGAGCACACAAACAGGGGGAGCGGCAGGCAAAGGGAGAAGCAGGCTCCCCACTGAGCAAGGAGCCTGATGTGGGACTCAATCCCAGGACCCTGGGATCATGACCTGAGCCGAAGGCAGAGGCTTAACCGACTGAGCCACCCAGGTGTCCCAGTCAATTTATATATATATATATTTTAATTCCTTTAATTTCTTATGATATACACATGTGTTTACCAGGAAACTGTGTTGGATATGTGATGATCGCTCCCCTAGAAGTATTAACTGATTTACCTAGAGACAAAGACTGAGAGCCTGAGAAGCTAGACAGAAAGTAGCAGCTGAAAAACTGAGAAAGCTGAACACAGGAACGGGAGAATAATTGAAATTCAGGCCATGTGAAGTGGTGGGTCCAGGTGAACATCTCAAGCATACAACTGGGCCTATGAAGGGTTACATGCGAGGAGTGAGTATGAGTAAAATCCAGACTGACTTTGAATGAACTCAGTCCCTAAATGGATAAAGGTCATCTCTCTCAAACCCTAAAACACTTCTGCCAGAAGAAAAATAAATCCTTTCTGAAGAATACTAACATCATAAGGATACTTAAATTGTATATACATTTTTCACAAACAAAAAGTCTTTCATTCAATCAAAAATAAGCAGACATTATAAGAGATTAATACAATAGAATTTAGAGACTCAAATGTTATAATTGTGATGAATATATTTAAGAAATTAACAAAAAGGAAAAATTCAGCTATGAACTTGAAACTACTGAAAGGATCAAATAGAAATTCTAGAACTGAAAACTACAACAAATGAAATTAATAATATTGGATTTAACAGCATGTTATCCACAAATGAAGAGAAAATTAGTTAACATGAAGATAGTAAGAAAAAAATAGCCAGAATGACATTCAAGAACACAAAAGATGTAAAATAAAGATTATTTATCAAAATTAACTATATAGTGGGGTATAAAGAAAATCTCAACAAATTTCAAAAGATCAAAATCATTCAAAATGTGTTCTTTGACCATAGGCTAAGGAGAAAACAGCAACAAAAAGATATTAGGAAATCCAAATAGCTGAAGTTAAGAATCAAGATTAGACAACATACGATTTCACTTACATATGGGATCTAAAAAACAAAATGAATGAATAAACAAAAAGCAGAAACAAACCTATAAATAGAACAAACTGATGGTTCCCAGAAGGGAGGGCGTTGGGGGTAGGCAAAATGGGTGAAGGGGATTGGGAGATACAGTCTTCCAGTTATGGAATAAATCATCACAGGGATGAAAGGTACAGCATAGGGAATATAGTCAATGATATGTAATAGCATTGTCTGGTGAAAGATAATAGCTACAGTTGTAGTGACCAAGCATAGCATAACATATAGAGATACTGAATCATTATGTTTTACACCTGAAACTAATGTAACATGTGTCAACTATACTTCAATTTAAAAAAAAGATATTAGGACATTAAAATTGCAGACTTCCCAAAATAGAAAAATATGAAAATTAAAATTTTGAAATAGTTTAGTTGGATTAATATAAATATACAATAAAATATTTTTTTAGGATATGGCTAAGTGCAGTTCCTGAAAGAAATTTATACTTTAAATACACATAAGAATGGAAGAAAGCCCCCAAATTAATTACCTAAGTATCTTAAGAATTTAGAAAAGAAACAACATATTAAACTCAAAGAAAATGAAGAAATAATGAAGAGCAAAAATTGTTGAAATAAAAAACATAGTCATGTAACTACCAACATTGAGATATAAAATATGTTTATAATGCCAGAAGTTTCTCCACACTCCTTTATAGTCAGTCCCTCTTCACACAAGCCACTGGCAACTACTGATATATTTTCTCTTTCTGTCTTTTCAATAGTGTATTGGAATCATGGTATGTAGGCTTTGGAGCCCAGCTTCTTTCATTCATCATAACTCATTTGGTACTCCTCTGCATTGTTACATGTATTATATTTTATTCCTTTTTATTGCTTAGTAAATTCCATTCTGTGAATCTATCACTGCTGATTTATCCTTTCATCAGTTGAAGGACATTGATGTTTGCAGTTTTTGGTGATTAAGAATTAAGCAACATGTACAGTGTTTGCTATAAATATAGTTTCATTTCTCTTAGATAAATACTTAGAGGGACTGCTGGTTAAATGTATATTTAACTTTATAAGAAATTGCCAAATTGCTTTCCAATCTGAATCGAACATTTTGTTTTCTCAGCCAAAATACATCAGCGTTCCAGCTTCTCTGCAACCATGCTAGCCCATGGTATTGTCAGATTTTGTTTTGTTATGTTTCATTTTAACTTAAAAACATATAGTATCACATTATAGTTTTACTTTGAAAGTACCTAATGGTAATGTTGAACACATTTTCATGTTCTTGGTTTTCATCTAATTATCTTCCTTTCTGAAGTGTCATTCAAATCCTTTGCCCGTTTTTTTATTAGGTAATTTTTTTATTATTGAGATTGGAGCATAATTTATATATTTTGGATAAAATTCCTTTATCAGATATGTGTTTTGCAAACTGTTTTCTCCTATACTGTTGCTTATATTTTCATTTTCTCAACAGTACTTTTTGAAGAACAGACTTTAATTTTCATAGTCCAATTTATCAATATTTTATGATTTGCACTTTTTGCATCAAATGTAAGTAACCATTGCCTAATACAAAGTCATAAAGATTTTCTACTATATTTTGTTTTAGAAGTTTTATAGTTTAAGGTTTTATATTTAGGTATGTGATCCATTTTGAGTTAATTTTTTATATGTTGTAGAGTATGGGTCGAGCTCTATTTTTTTTGCGTATGGACATCTAGGACAATTTGTTGAAGACTACCATTTCCCAACTGAATCACTGGAACATCTTACTGAAAAATAATTAACCTTGTATTTGAAGATGAATTGTCTTAATTACTGTATTTCATAGTAAGTTATGAAGGCAGGTGATGTAAATGCTCCAGCTTTTTTTTTTTTTAAAGATTTTATTTATTTGACAGAGAGATATACAGCGAGAGAGGGAACACAAGCAGGGGGAGTGGGAGAGGGAGAAGCAGGCTTCCCACCGAGCAGGGAGCCCGATGCGGGGCTCAATCCCAGGACCCTGGGATCATGACCTGAGCCGAAGGCAGACGCGTAATGACTGAGCCACCCAGGCGCCCCTGCTCCAGCTTTTTTTAACATTACTTTTTGTTCTTCCTGGTCTTTTGCCTTACCATGTAAATTTTAGAATGACTTTGTCAGTTTCCACAAAAAAATCATGCTGGATTCTCATTGAGATTCATTGAATCTATAAATCAATTTGGGAAAATTTGACATTCTAACAATATTGAATATATCCATCCACAAGTACAATATATTTCTCCATTTATTTAGGTTTTATTTGGTGTCTCTCCTCAACACTCTGTAGTTTTCTTCATATAAATCTTGTACATATTTTCTTAGATTTATACCTAAGTATTTCATAACTTTTGGTGATATGATGAATGATACTGTTATTTAACTTTCAATCTCCAATGGTTCATTCTAGTGTATAGAAATACGATGATTTGGATATTGACTTTATTCCATGATGCTCCTGGACCAAGTTAGTGGCTTTTTCTCTAGTGTTTTTTTGGGGGGGGGCGGGGAGGACTTCTCTGCATAGATAATTATGTCTGAAAATAGAATTTTATTTCTTCCTTTGCTATCTATATGCCCCCTTTTCTTTTTTTTTTTTTTAAAGATTTTATTTATTTGAGAAAGAGCAAGCACAAGCAGTGGGGAGGGGTAGGGGGAGTGGGAGAAGCAGACTCCCTGCTGAGCAGGGAGCCAGACATGGGACTCAATCCCAGAACCCTGAGATCATGACCTGAGCTGAAGGCAGACGCCCAATCGACTGAGCCACCCAGGCGCCTCTATATGCCCCTTTTCTTATTTCTTTTTCTTGTCTTTTTTCAATCTTTAGGAATGCCAGTATAATGTTTAATAGGAGTAGCAATGTAAATATCACTGCTTTGATTTCAATCTTAGTATGAGACCATTAAGTATAATGTTTGTTGTAGGTTTTTGTACATTCTCTTTATAAGGTTGAGTTCCCTCTAATTCCTAATTTTCAGAATTTTGTTTGTTTATCATGAATGAATGTTAAGCTTTGTCACATATTTTTTCTATGTCTATTGAGATGATAAGTTTTTCTATATAGTCTGTTAATACAATAAATTACATTGATTCGTTTTTGAATGTTGAACCAACATTGTATTTTTAGGATAAACCTGTCTTGATCATGATGTATTATCTTTTTTATATATTGCAGGATCAAATTTGCCATTTTTTACCAAGGAATTTTGCAACTATTCTTATGAGAGATATTGTTCCTTAGTTTTCTTTTTGTATAATGTGCTTTTTTTAAATATCAGAGCATTATAAAGTGAATTAATATGTTCTTCATTCTTGATTCAAAAAATTAAAATAATCAATTTCCTTCTTTTATGAGCTTAAAGCACTCTCATTATGTTCTATCACTTACAATTTTGTTGCTACATAAATATTACATAAAAAATAATATGCTACAAATTGTGTGATGTTACTGGCTATCCATAAGTGAAAACTTTTGAAATAAATTACTTGCCTATGCTTATTTTTATATCCATAGAATAAAATTTAATGTTGAAAACTAATTTGCATATATTCAGGTTATATTAATTTTTTCGATCATAGAAAGTGTTCTGAGTTTAAATACTTGATAAATGTATGGATTCTGCATGTAAGTTTTAAAATAACAATTAACATTATTAGACAAATTGATAGATGGCCGTTCATAAGGGATATCTGATGAAACACACCTGCTTTTGGTGGAAAGTTGGGCTAGAATAGTTTTAGGTAGTGTCAGTGTTTTGTTTTTCTTATTTGAGGTCATATTGAGGTCATATTAACTTAGGTAACCCTTTCTATCCCATTCAGGATTGGTATTACTCTTTCTTGATTTAAACTCAAAAATATAAATGAATGTGAGTGCTGTTTTTATTCCTTAACATATATTTTTTTGTTTCTTAGTATATATTATTTTTTGTATGTATGTATAAAATATTTGTTAGAACAGAAAATACTTTCAGTCTTAACATATTGACATGTGTTTTCAGTATAATGAAAAGACTTAGTCATCGTATTCATTGGGCTTATATTTTTACTAGGAGCCTTATCATAAGATTAAAACACATATGAATAGAATGTAGCAATAGGAATCTTAATCCTAAAGTTTATTTGATCTAAAACACAGACGTGCTTGGGAATTCTGAAGTCTTGATGAATGGGTCACCAGTGGTCCATTTTACCAGAGAAGTGAAGAGTCTTTCTGAAATAATTTATTTTAAGCAAATAAAGAATGGAAGCACTCAAGCATGCTTTAAGGAGAATGGCTAACAGATGAATGTAAGGTGTTGTTTTGGGTATTACGTGGTGTCTGGTACTCGGAGTCATATGCCTTATCTTCAAAATTGAGCTATATGAAAATAGAGTGATAAAACTAAAAGGGCTCTTTAGAACAAACAAACACATAGCATGAGACATCCATCAGGAACTCGAGGCACCACTGCTTTGTACTAGTGTTATAGAGTCTGTTTTCCCAGCACCAAATAATTGTGTTTATTTCCACACTCTGGTATGTAGCTTTGCCCCTACCTGTGAAAGCTTATAAAGGAAAATCTCATAAATAAAAGTATTTATGAACTATATAACAATTACTGTGGCGTATATGTCAAGTGTGGTATTTCATTTTTTAGACAGATTTCTCTTTTTGATGTACTCAAATATGTGTTTGGTTTTAGGTTTCCTCAAGAACTGAACATGGGAAAAATAAGTGCTGAAATTATGTGGACCCTTTTTGCTCAAGATATGAAATATGCACTAGAAGGTAATTACAAATATTTATACTTCTTAGAACACATGTTTTAGGCAAATTGTGATTTTGTGTTCTTGACTTTAAGTGTAAAAATTGATGCATTAAAGTGTTGTTGTGATTAGTTCTAAAACTTATTTCCACATTGTAGGAAAATAAAGGTTTCCAAGTCTTTTAAAAGTCCTCAAAAACATACATTTTAATCAAGTCATCTAAGCTGCAGGATCATAATAAGTATTTCACTCATAGGCTAATGCTCAGATGCAGGGATACCTTATGGCAGTTCACTTACCAAAGCAGACCATATTGAAGGCATGAGTAGGTAGAATTTGTCTAGACAGACTTGAAAATTGTATCCATGGCTATAAAAGTTAAAATCTGACCAAAGTTTTCAAAAAGACAGTGGCAGGGCTCTTTGCCAGAAACAATAAGTTCTGTTCTCAATAAGTCCAAATCTTACAAGGGAAATAGAGCTCTTTAAAATAGAACTCTAGGGACACCTGGGTGGCTCAATAGGTTAACCTTCTGACTCTTGGTTTTGGCCGGGGTCATGATCTCAGTGCCATAAGATCCAGCCCCTAATCTAGTGAGGTAAACTCTGTACTCAGCATGGGTCTGCTTGGGATTCTTTTCCCCTCCCTCTCCCTCTCTGTTCCTCTCCCTATATCTCTCTCTATATATATCATAATCAATCAATCAATCAATATTAAAAAGAAAAACCAAACCAAACCTCTAAGTTAAAAATTCTATCAATATCTTTTGAGCCGTCACACAATGCTTAGAGTTAAAAAACCAGAAACCAGTGTAGGTTTCCTGTCCTCTAGTAACTTATAGTCTAGAAGAAAATTTTCTTTGCGTTCAACAATATATTTTGAGCCCGTAGATGCTAAATGTCTATCACTATACTCAGTGTGGGGGATAGAGCAGTGAACATGACAACCATGGTCCCTGTCCTCAACAAAATTATGGAGGGTAGCCTCATGAGGTGATTAAGGTTAACGATGATAGAACGTCTGGAGGAAAAGCATCTAAATCAGATTTGGGAAAGGGAATAAGGCAGACTTTCTAGAGGAACTTCCTCTGAGGAAGAGTTATCTGACAAAGACCTGAGGGATAAGTAGGAGTTAGTTCTGGGTCTCCCCAGATGAGCAAGAAGCATCTCTGTCTTGTCCTGGCAGAGGACAGAACATTGGCAATGAGGGTGAGCACAGTGTACATTGGAGAAAAGCACACTCAGCAGGTCCTATGAGCAAGAGGTAGCAAGAAGAGAGGCTGGAGACATTGGCAGGGACCAGCATGCAGGAGCTGGTGGGCCATGGTGAGGAGTTTGACAAGAGACAGTATAGGGATTTCAGAGGTACATGTCTTATTCAGATTTGCAACTTAGAAAAAGCATTTTGACTGTAACATGAAAATTAGATTAATAGGGTAGGACTGGTTCAGAGTTCATGCTCATTGTATCACTGGGTTTTTGTTTTGTTTTCTGGCATTGCTAAAATGTAAACATGATGCTGGGGGCACGGAGGGAACATACAGACATTTTCATTATTTGAAAGAGGCACACAGTAGATTTTAATATCTGATTTTCTGGTAAAGTCTGGGTCTCCCAGCCACAAATACAGAGGTTTTCTGTCTTTAAACATTAAACCAGACTGTTGGGAGGTGCAAATTCCTCCTTTTGCAATGAGATATTTGTTCTCCATTGTATCAGCTAGCCCTGTTCTCTCTACCTCTACCTGTGCCTCCCACCAACCACATCCTTTCATACCACTCTGCTAGAGTTGTCTCTCTGAAATATAGGAGTCTCCTTAAGTGAGATGAGAAGCACCAATACATTAGGCCAATAATTTTCTTCAGCTAGCATGTGCCCCCTTAGTCCTACCCCTTATCTTCCCCCACCCACCTCAAATGTCTCTCAGGCATCTTGAACTTTATAAGATCAACAAAGAATTCCTGATCTCCCCTATCAAAACCTCCTTCTTCCTCCTGCACATATTGCAATATTGGCATGACCCTTCATCCAGTTACTCAAGTCAGACACATAGCGTTTTTGTGGATTCATTTCTTTTCCTCAGCACATTCTAAGTTCTTTGAGCTCTTCCAGTGCTGCTCTATTCCCTTGACTTCTCTTCCCACCAGTCTTCACAGGCAGCCACATGGGGCTCAGTTTAATGTCATCCTCTCAGGATCCAAAGTCACTGCCAGGAATAAACTTATTTTAATTGGCTGTGTAGCACCTAATTGCTATCTTTTATTTGTGTGTTTATGCCTGTGCATTTGATTGCTTCTTAACAGCCTGTCTTCCTCACCACAATGTAAGGTTTTTGCCTAGAATGATGCCTACAAAATAGAAGCTACTTAGTAACTACTTGTTGAATAAATGAAGACTTTCCTGGGTAATCCCAACTCAGTGGAGTGGTGAGCAGAGGAGGAGACTTCTGCTTGTGATCTTCTTGGAACGTTCCAAGAGGTCAGCACCTTTGTGCGTCGTCATTGTCACCTGTAATGTGAAAGGTTCACATTAGATCAGAGGGTTGGGCCACGGGCAGGGAGGCTCCTGCCCATATTTTGGAAGAATCTGATTATTTAGAACTATCCCAAGGCAGCGCTGTCTGCCGGTACACATTTTGTTTAGGTCAGTCCTCTCTTTGCTTATGTAGTAACATTTGTGTAACTATTGGATGTTTTATGTTACATTTACTTTTAAAAATAAGTAGTTATTTTAGAGAACTAAGCACACTATTTCTGTTAAGGAATTTAATCTCAAAAATTTAATATTTATTGGAAACAGCAATGAAGATAGGAATGCTACAAGTGTCTGTAACTTTGCTTAGATGTTTACTGATTATAGAGTAATAATTTTGTATAAGAAGGGTATCCCAAAATGCTGAGATTGTATCATCAAAAATCAGGTCTAAGATCAAGAGTAAATAATTTTGCAGTTATCTGAGCTTTTTTTGAGATAAGACTCTCCTTTTTCAAAAGAATGTTTTATTTGACTTTTTAAAATAGTTTTAGTGAGAGGTATTTCACATACCATACAATTCAACCAACTTAAAGTGTACGATTCAGTAGTTATTACGTTTGCACATTCACACACATTTTCAAGAAGGCATGAGAAATATATTGAGGGAGTGACTTGGATTGCAGTTTATGATTCATGCATCTTCTTCTTCCACCAGAAGAGAAGACTTTTGAGTGCAAAGATTTTTTTTTTCATCTTTCTATTTATTGAACCGTAATAGAAACTCACCATGTGTTTGTTTACTTGAAGTGAATTGCAAATGGGACAATCCTATGCAAAGAATCTTGGAGACAAGGACAGAATACCTACCATGTTCAAACTAAACTCAGGAGGCAGCAAGAGATCTGAATCTGGGAAACCCAACTTCAGAAAGCTTTATCACGCATGGGCTGTGGAACCTTGGGCAATTAATGCTTCTTCAAACCTTGATTTTCTTTTCTATAAAAAAGAAGGCCATAACTGAACTGATGAATCATTGAACATTATATTAAAAACCATACTATACCTTGGCTCATTGAATTTAAATAAAAAAAAAAGAAGGCCATAGAGAGTCCCCAGCTTGGTGTGAGGATCGCATGACATGTTAAATGCACTTTGCAAACTGGAAAGCACTATGCTAATGGGACGGGACTATGATTATTTTTATATAAGCAGGGAAAGATCTGTCAAAGTCTCAAAGCAGTCTCCTTCAGGGGTCATTCAAGGTTTAAACCCTTAGGAGAGTGTTCACAAATGCATGTGAATCTGTTCACTTTCTCTCCCTTCTTCCTTTTCACTATTTCAATCTAATAGGTGGTTTCAAGAAATGTACTGCACCCTTTTTTAAAATGTGGCATGAATAATAATTACTAGAGAAAATGAGGACTAAGAGTACCTCACAGAGTAGAGGGCATATACTTAAAAACATTCAGCTGGCAGGCTCTTGTTCACATTGATAGTAATGTTCTGACTCTCCCTATTTGCCTTCTAGAATGTTGTTAAAATTGACTATGGAGTAGTGCTTCGGACCATTGACCTAGAAAGACTCTGTGTTGTTACATAATTTGGGCTCCATAGTTCATCTTGTGACTAAAGCAGCTGAGTCCAACTTGTGAGCAACCTGTGATAAAGTCAGGTCAACAGAGAGGAGCCAGCTAGAGCTTCCAGACTTGTAGCTGTTGGCAGCTTTTTGCTTAACTTCATGAACTCATCAACTCTGTAAAAGAAATAATCTAATTTAAAATGAAACAACTTTTCCCCAGTTTTAGTCAATCTGTGTGAGCCAACTTGTTTTTTAACATTTGACATTGACCACCTTGCAAGTGTGATAGACAGTAATTCATTTGATCACTGTGGTGATAACTTATTGAATAAAACCAGGACAAATTATTTTACCAATTAAAAAAAAAGATGTACTTTCTGTGCAAAAGGAAGCACAGGAAGGGGGGGGAAATTGTTAAAGAAAATTGGTTTTATGGAATTTTTTCTAAATATTTTAAAAACTGTTGTAGTCTTTACCCTGGCAGGTACAAATGTAGGTTTTGCAATAATTTAGACCTAGGTCTGAGTTCAGGCTCTGCTACTTTCCATTAACTTCTTAGCTCTGATTTTGTATAATTTATTAAACTCAGCAAGCCTTACTTTCCACATTTGTAAACAAGGGATAAAAATACCTACCCTATAAATTATTGTAAGGAGAAATAATAAGACAGAGATGGGGTGAGGGGGAATGGTTCCCTAGCACATAATAAATACTCAACAAACACTAGCCATTATGACAACCTTGAGGATTACAATTTAGTAAACAGAAGTTGGAAATGATTTATAATACCACTAAAATATCCAGATACCTATAAGTTACTGAAATGTTTAATTGGTAATTCCAGTTGACTGCAGACATTGTGTTTGTTATCTTGATATCCACAGAATTTGGTTGCCTGCCAATCGTTAAATCAGGACAGTCCTGTTCAGGGCACTGATTGTGTAACATATGTCTTTGTCTTCAAAGTCTTTATTAAGAGCAAACCCTGGTAGGCCCCAAGATAGCAGCCAGATGGTAGATGGGGTCCACAAGGATTCAGGTGGTTTCTAATTAATCGTTCTGTAAAAAGAGTGTTTGGGATTCTTTTAAACACTGATTCTTAAATTGGGATTTGTGGCTGGTTTTCAAGTCATATCCTGAAACTGCATCCACATTTAGGAAGGGGTGGGATGGGAAAGAGGTGTCTAAGGCATTTGTCACACTCTCAGATGAATCTTTGAATAGAAAAACAAAGTCACTGAAAATAAATTGGTTAAAAATTACTGTTTTACTTTAATAACTTAGGCCAAGATAAAATTATTTATAATATGGAACACCCAGTCGTCTTTCACCTGGCATTAGTAAAGTCTCCCATATCAGTGCTCCTCAAACTTTAGTTTCCCAGTGGTCTCTTGGGAATCTTGTTAAAACACAGATTTTGATTGAGTTGATCTTTGGGGGAGGTGGGATTCTCTTAATTTCTAACAAAATCTGAGATGATGCCTGGCAACTGGTGGGTGTACCACACATTGAGGATAGCAAGGCTTCAGTGCTGTTAACATAACGTGATAGTTCTGGACGTTCTGCCTTTTTATTACTGATCTTTGTTGTCTGCTACTTAGTTACCATGTTGGACCTCATCAATAGTGGAAGATTCTCAGATTGCTTTTGTAGTTTTTCAGCATATCGTCATCCTAGTAAGCACAACTAGTACCATTAGTTTTTCTTCACACTTTCCTTGCACTATCTTCTTTTATAAATTCAAATATTTTCATATTGAACACCTTCTGAGAGTTCTTTACTCTCTTTATATTTATTGTGAAGGCCTTCTCTCAGAGAAGTACAATCTCTTTCTATTGCCCTTTGTCCAAATATGGGTGTCAGGCCACCCTGACATTTAAGAACATTGTCCTTGACATTGTAGCCACAAAGACAATGAGAACACAAAGGCATGGTTACATCTTTAATGGTCTTGTTGACTACCTTGACTATACCAGAACTGACTTGTTGCCCCATGAATTTCTTTAGCCTCACTTAAAGTATTCTCCTATATAACATCTTTCTGGTCTACCTCCTACTTGGTCTACCTCAAACTATTATTTCATACTTGTCATCTTTCTGGTCTACTTGTCAGCAATTTTCTGCTGATTTTCAAGTCTACCCTCACAAATCACTGGTTGTCAATTTATGTCGGTCCTCACTTTTTAGTAGACAAGAATGGTTTCTTACTAATTTCTACAGTGAATAAAATCTCCCTAGAAACAACGTATTTCTTTTTTCTCCTATTTCCTACTTTCAATCTTCCTTAACGTTATTTGAATGACAAGAGATTAAAGCTATACCTATGTACACTTCAAAGATTCTGGATGGAGGAGCAGAGATTGAAAGCACTTTGTAAAGGATCTCTCTGGCCTCCCTTTCTTACAGCAATAATAGTCAACCTATTTGGTGGGTTTTTTTGTTTGTTTTTTTCCATTTTTCAACATTCCTCAGAGGTACAGAAACTCCCATGAGTAACAGGAATCTTGGTGTTTCTTAACAAGGAGAGATGGCAGGTGGCTTTCCTTCATCTTCTTGAGAATTATCAATATTACTCTTGTCCAGACACAGACAATTTTTCAGTTATTCAGAGAAATAGCACAGTGTGTATTTGTGAAAATATTAGCTTTTAATGGATAATATCTTGTAACTGAAAATAAAAATTCTATCCTGTATTTTATATGACTTATAAGTCATTTTCCTATTCTAAAAGCTATTTGTTAAGATTTAGGCACTTTGGCAATGACTACCAGAATGCCACAGAGACAGTTAAACATGACTTGAGGACACTTCCATGTTCCTGATATTATAAAATAGCATAATAATCATTCCAGGTGCCTAAGTTAAAAATTGGGAAGTCATAGTTGACTTCTTTCTTTCCTCAGCATCTAATTACCAAATATATAGTATAAGCTCTATATCTAAATTCTCCTCCATAATTTTCTTTTCTATGCTTCTTACCATTGTCCTTGTTTAGACACACATCTTTCCTGCTTCCACATTCATTGATAGGGTTCTTCCTTTGTAGATGCCTCCCTGACCATTGGATAAATTCCATAGCCTAGCCTGGACTGATACCTTACTCTCTGTACCTGATTTTAGCCCTAGTGTTTAATGCCTCTCCCATACATAGACTATATGCCCTAGCTGCATCCAAATATTTGACATTTCTCTGAAATCCTCTTGTAAGTTTCCACTTCAAGACAATGTGCATAATGCACATCCACTCCTGCCCACACTTTTCCCTACTTGCCATCCCTAGCAAAGACTCATGTATTCTTCAAAGTTCAATTCAAAAGTTACTTCTTACATTAAGTCTTCCCTGAGATTCTCAGAGAGAAATAAGTACTTCCTCCCTATTCTCCTATAATACTTCCTATTATAACATCTGTTCTTGTGTTACACTTCACAAATACATGACTCACTGTACCCTGAGCTCTTATTCTTCTTTGTTCAAATCTCCCTACTCTCCCCATTCTCTGTCATTTAATAGAAATGCTCTGAACTAATGAATGCACAAATTAATATACACCTATGTTTACAAACAGGCAAAAGCATAGCTATATGTTTCATTCCCAAATGCTCATTTCCAGCCACAATTCCATATAATCACCCAAGCCTGATGCAATCCACTCATACAAAGGAGAACATTTCCCAACAATTATTTTCACCACACGTTGTGGTTGCAGCAGTTCTAGGAAGTGTTTAATAATCATAGATGTGAAAAAAAAAAACCCTAAATACTTTCATTTACCCACAGAAACTCTGTGTGTGTATGTGTGGAGAGAAGATGGTATGTTTACAATGATGTTCAAGCTATACTTCCTTGATAAATTGTAATATATTCCTTCCAGTCATACCCTGTTTACCAGGACCACCTTCATTTTTGTGACATGTTACTAATTTGTATTAACCTATCTTCACATGGAATTCCAAATCTAGATTAATGGACAACAAATGAAAACAAAACTACAACAAATGATCACTAATTCTTGGTGCTCATTACTGCAAAGAGACAGCTCTATTCATTTAAATTTTCAGTGGCAGTTCACATGAGTCACCCAAAAACTGAGATAGGATTTCTGGATTAATATATCAGTTTAAATGGGACAGTTTATTTGAGAGATCTTGTGTTATATTTGCCCCTCAATCCCCCCAAATAAAGGCAAGAACAAAATATATTATGTGTTATATTTGCCCCCACACCCCCAAAATAAAGGCAAGAGGAAAGTGTATTTATTGGTATTTAAGTTTTCTGGATTCACTGGGCCAGTGGTTCTCAAAATATGGAGCCTAGCAGTCTGTTTTTTAAACAAGACCTCTAGGTTATTCTGATGCATGCTACAGTTTAAGACTATCATTTTTTTAATTTATAAGAGAAAGAAGAATAGAAGAAAAAATAATAATTAAAAGGAGAAGAGAATTAAAAAATAATTCTCAAGGAAATGAAAGGAGAAAGTCCAAGTCAAGTCCATTAGCCTGAAACTCAATAGGAGAAAAATGACAAGGAAGATACTGATAACTCAGCCAAGAAGGCCTATAACTCTTATGTCAAGAAAAGTCCATGGAGTATTCAGTAATATAAAGGAAAATGAACCTCTGTTATAAATGAATGAAAAACTTGCTTATTTAATCTATTCAAAAGAAAAGTAGAAACACATATTGCATTCATGTCAAGCCATTTTTCTTTTCTTTTTTTTTTTTTTTGCCTTGGAATCATATTCCAATGAGAGCAAATAAATTTCCTCTAATATTTACATCTTTTTTTAACTATTTATTACTTTGAATAGAACAAAACTCAATGCATTTTGAAACAGTTAATGCTTTTTTGTACCATAATGCTGCAAAGCCAAATGTTATAGAAGGTGGATGACTAGCTTTACCATTTATTTATGTTTTATTGATCTTACCAGTGTGACTTTAACTGGTGATTTCGGTAAAACTTTGCCTAACAGTATTTTACATATTTAACTGTTCAGTGTGCTTCAGTGTATGTTTAACAGAGTAAACCTTTTCACGGTTTTTAAGTAGAATGCATGGTCTTACTAATGACATTCTCGATTATATGACATTATGAACTCTGGGGCAAAGGACCATATTGACCATGTTCAGTCTTTAACATAAGCCTAGCAGCTATAGGTGCTTAATAAATAATCATTGAATGAAAATCTCAGACAGACAAAAACTGTATATATGCATGTGTGTGTAGGTTAACTACATAATTCAGAATGATTTTCATCTTGATTAGAACCAGGGATTGCACTTTGCTAAAACTTTCTGTATGGTTTCAGGAACATTCTGTATTAAAGTATATTCCTCATCAGTTTAATTGTTCATATTGGTATTTGGAAAATAGCAGAGTAAAGCTTCAGTTCATAGGATGCCCTTCATCAGATACACCTTTGAAATTCAATTGTTAACCAAATAACATAGACAATAATCTAATATATAATGATCTGTTTTACATTAGCAAGCACAGCACACAAAACATGGTAAAACTCTGAGATAGAGTCAAATTTTAGCCATCAAACAGATTTTCACAGGCTGGTTAATAAAAATCAACTGTCAAGCTATATAATCTAAAGTCTAAAAACATTCCATTAAATCTCCCATGGCATTTAATGTGGAAATAGAGATCAGTGAGAGTAACTGTTGAAAACCAGGGCAAGACCAAGGTAGACAAATGTATTTCAGTCCCACCTTCCTGTGCTTGTTCTTCTCCCTCTGCTCTTTCCTTCCTACTCCTACCTGTCCCTCCCCCCTTCTTTATCATCTTCTTGAAGATATTGATACACTCAGGGTACACTTAGGGCTTTCCAGCAGATTGAATTTACTAAGGTGTTTGGGATATCTTAGATAACCCTTCCAAAAGATCTGAAATCAAAATAAGGAAGGAAACACATTAAAATTAAAAATTGGGAGGGGTGGGGATGGTAAATAAATCCTGCTTACAAGGTGAGCTGGGAATGGCCATAAAATGGAAACTGAAAATGAAGCTTATAAACCCTTTGCTTTTCACCTTCTAAATGTAGTATTTCTCAGACATTTAGGGGATTCTTGCCTATCAGTGTTAGTTCAAGTGACCTAAACTGGGAAGCAAGGAGCCCCTTTCACAGTTACAGTAAATGCATTTCAGTTTCCTCCTCTCTGGTAGTACCCCTACCCCCCCCAACAATTAAGTTGAAACTACATGTTTTGTATTTCTGGAGAAGACCAAGAGTGTAAAGTGTGTGTGTAATTAATCTAGAATATGCTGACTAAAATACTTAGCTTCAAAATAACAAGGAAAAAAAAAGAGGCATTTAAGAGTGTTTGTAATGCTATTATTCATCTTAACCTTTGACCGTCTACTAACTTGCCTTATAATCTATTTTGGTAAAAAATAATTAAAATATATTGACCTGAGTAATATACTGTGTTCCTTTGATAGAAATGAGTGTATTAGAGTAAAACCTAATTAAATGGTCCACCACTATCTCTGGGTTCACAAATCTCCAACTCAGAAAGTAATCACATAGCAAAAACAGGTCTATGCTAACTTAGACTGTGGATGTGACCTCACTAGCCACACAAGCAGATCCACTTGTCAGACATACCCCATGTGTGTTCTGAAATTAAGTTCAGTGGTTTTTAAGCCTGTCTCTTAAGTTTAGCAAAATCCCAGGTAAATGGAAATGAGTCCCCCAGAGCCCACTGACTGGTTTTTAGAATGAAGAGATGGAGCATCACCAGTTCAGGTATTTAAATTGTTACATAGCCATATGTAAATAGTAATAAAACCCTTTCTCATTACCCAGATCCAGGCTCGAACAAGAAAATTCTAGTAGTATTTCACATAATCCTGTTATTTATTTGGTATTGAAATAAAGAACAGTCATGCACATCAATAATCCAAGGGTTCAGATAGGCAACCTGGTCGTCTGAGCTCCTAAGAAACTCTGAGCTTTGTCACATTTTTCTTATACCATAGCAGTGAATTTAAATTTTTTGTTGATTTAGTTCAGGATCTCTGTTTTCATGAGCATAGCCGGCCTCTAACTGTTGAGATTGATACAGGTCAAGAGTCTTGTGATTTTTTTTTTTTTTTTCTGTCTGAATGTAAGTCCTCAGGAAAATATAAGGCAAGAGACTGGGTTCTCTTTCTCTCCCTCATAGGACATGCTCACTCCACTAGCTAATCATTTCTTTATGTCTTAAGTGGGCATAAAGAATAAAACGATCAGATCACCTGCAGTAGCACCAAAATAACAAAAGGGAAACTCTCAGGCATTTATCTAAAAAAATGTAAGTTTAGGATTAGTACATGAGTTATCTATTGCTGTGTAACAAATTGTCCAAAAACTTTGTGTATTAAACCAAAAATAAATACAGAGTATCTCTCATGGTTTCTGTGGGAGAGGAGGTTCTAGGTTGGGTTTCCTATGAGGTCATGGTTAGGATGCTGGCTGGGGCTACAGTTGTTGAAGGCTTGCTAGGCTGAAGAATGTTTCCCCAGGGGCTCACTCACATGGCTACCAAGTCCTTGTAGGCTCTTGGTGGGAGGCCTCAGTTATTCTCAGTGTGGACCTCTTCACAAACTGCTTGACTGCCCTCGCGGGTGGCAGCCAGCCTTGCGCATAGTGAGCACTGTAAGAGAAGGGTTAGAAACTGCAGTGTCTTTTCTGATGGAGACTGTGAAGTTAGGCTCCGTTACTTGCACAACATCTTACTGGTCACATAATTCAGCTTATTCAGTGAGGGAGGGAGTGGACAAGGACATAAACTCTAAGAAGCAGGGATTACTGGTATCCTCTTGAAGCCTGGCAAACACAAGTAGAGTGTGCTTCTCTGATCACCTCTTTATATTAATATGGTCTTCTATTAGGACACATTTTTATTTGTTGTATTTTAAACAAAACTGAGAGTCAACATGGATAAAACCAATGTTCTTCCTTCTCCTTTCCCTCAGCCCTTTTCACTACCACAAGAAAGGAGGACAGCATGAACCAACTCTTGAAATTTTATGAAGATAAATTCATTTCCCAGATGCTAGGGCTCTTGTTAGCCCTCTCTAGTTTCCTAGCTAACTCCTTTGGGAAGGGGAGTCGGGTTCACAGAGAGGAAATCAACCCCACACTCTCAAGAAAGACATTTGTTTATCTCCTGCTTTCTCTTCATTGCCCAGCAGTGGTTTTCAACTCTAGCTGTACATTAGAACCACTTGTTAGAACCTACTTTTTAAAAACAATTCCAAGCTTTTCATCTTATTTAGCAACCACCCATTTAGCACTCATTAGGTACATCTCTAAATGATAGGCAAATATTAATTTACTTGAACTGCAAAAAAAGCCTATGTGGTAGGTACTATTATTGTCCCCATTTTTTAAAAATTTTATTTTATTATGTATTGTTAGTCACCATACAATACATCATTAGTTTTTGATGTAATGATCCACGATCCATTGTTTTCATAAAACACCCAGTGCACCATGCAGCACATGCCCTCCTTAATACCCATCACTGGGTTAACCCACCCACCCCTAAAACCCTCAGATTGTTTCTCAAGGTCCATAGTCTCTCATGGTTCATCTCTCCCTCTGATCTCCCCCACCTTCATTTTTCCCTTCCTTCTCCTAATGTCCTCCATGCTATTCCTTATGTTCCACATATAAGTGAAACCACGTGATAATTGACTTTCTCTGCTTGACTTATTTCACATAGCATACTCTCCTCCAGTCCCATCCATGTTGATGTAAAAGTTGGGTATTCATCCTTTCTGATGGCTGAGTCATATTCCACTGTATATATGGACCACATCTTCTTTATCCATTCATCTGTTGAGAGGCATCTCGGCTTTTTCCACAGTTTGGCTATTGCGGACATTGCTGCTATGAACATTGGGGTGCATATGGCCCTTCTTTTCACTACATCTGTGTCTTTGGGGTAAATACCCAGGAGTGCAATTGCTGGGTCATAGGGTAGCTCTATTTTTAATTTTTTGAGGCACCTCCACACTGTTTCCCAAAGTGGCTGTACCAGCTTGTCAAGAGTGTAAGAGGGTTCCCCTTTCTCCACAACCTCTCCAACATTTGTTGTTTCTTGCCTTGTCAATTTTTGCCATTCTAACTGGTGTAAGGTGGTATCTCAATGTGGTTTTGATTTGAATTTCCCTGATGGCTCATGATGATGAACATTTTTTCATGTATCTGTTAGCCATTTGTATGTCTTCTTCAGAGAAGTGTCTGTTCATATCTTCTGCCCATTTTTTGACTTGATTATTTGTTTTTTGGGTGTTGAATTTGAGAAGTTCTTTATAGATCTTGGATACCAACCCTTTATCTGTAGTGTCATTTGCAAATATCTTCTCCCATTCTGTGGGTTGCCTCTGTTTTGTTGACTGTTTCCTTTGCTGTGCAGAAGCTTTTTATCTTGATGAAGTCCCAAAAGTTCATTTTTCTTTTGTTTCACTAGCTTTTGGAAATGTATCTTGAAAGAAATTGCTGTGGGCGATGTCAAAGAGGTTACTGCCTATGTTCTCCTCTAGGATTTTGATGGATTCCTGTCTCATATTGAGGTCTTTCAACCATTTTGAATTTATCTTTGTGTATGGTGTTAGAGAATGGTCGAGTTTCATTCTTCTGCATGTGGCTGTCCAATTTTCCCAGCACCATTTGTTGAAGAGACTTTTTTCCATTGGACATTCTTTCCTGCTTTGTTGAAGATTATTTGACCACACAGTTGAGGGTCCATATCTGGGCTCTCTGTTCTGTTCCATTGGTCTATATGTCTGTTTTTGTGCCAGTACCATGCTGTCTTGGTGATCACAGCTTTGTAATATAGCTTGAAATCAGGCAACATGATGCCCCCAGCTTTGTTTTTCTTTTTCAACATTTCCTTGGCAGTTCAGGGTCTTTTCTGATTCCATACAAATTTTAGGATTGTTTGTTCCAGCACTTTGAAAAATGTCACGGAATTTTGATTGGGATGGCACTGAAGGTATAGATTGCTCTGGGTAGCATAGACATTTTAACAATGTTTGTTCTTCCAATCCCCGAGCATGGAATGTTTTTGCATCTTTTTGTATCTTCTTCAGTTTCTTTCATGAGTGTTCTGCAGTTCCTACAATATAGATCCTTTACCGCTTTGGTTAGGTTTATTCCGAGGTATCTTATGGTTTCTGGTGCTATAGTAAATGGAATCGTTTCTCTAAATTCTCTTTCTACAGTTGCATTGTTAGTGTATAAGAAAGCAACTGATTTCTGTGCATTGATTTTTTATCCCTCCACATTATTGAATTGCTGTATGAGTTCTAGTAATTTGGGGGTGCAGTCTTTTGGGTTTTCCACATAAAGTATCATGTCGTCTGAGAAAAGAGAGAGTTTGACTTCTTCTTTGACAAACTGAGTACCTTTTATTTCTTTTTGTTGTTTGATTGCTGTTGCTAGGACTTTTAATACTATGTTGAACAATAGTGGCAAGAGTGGGCATCCTTGAGGTGTTCCTTATCTTAAGGGAAAGGCTCTCAGCTTGAGGATGATATTCACTATGGGTTTTTCATAGATGGATTTTATGAACTTGAGGAATGTTCCCTCTATCCCTATACTCTGAAGAGTTTTAATCAGGAAAGGATACTGTATTCTGTCAAATGCTTTTTCTGCATCAGTTGAGAGGACCACATGGTTCTTCTCCTCTTATTAGTGTGTTCTATCACATTGATTGATTTGCGAATGTCGAACCACCCTGGCATCCTGGGGATAAATCCCACTTGGTCGTGGTGGGTGATCCTTTTAATGTATTGTTAGATCCTATTAGCTAGGATTTTGTTGAGGATTTTGGAATCCATATTCATCAGGCATATCAGTCTGAAATTCTCCTTTTTGATGGGGTCTTTGCCTGTTTTGGGGATTAAGGTAATGTTGGCCTCAGAATGAGTTTGGAAGCTTTCCTTCTGTCTTTATTTTTTGAAACAGCTTCAGTAGAATAGGTATTATTTCTTTGTATGTTTGGTAGAATTCTCCAGGGAATCCATCAGGCCCTGGACTCTTACTTTTTGGGAGTTTTTTATCACTGCTTCAATCTCGTTACTCGTTATTGGCCTTTTCAGGATGTCATTTTCTCCCTGTTTCAGTCCTGGCAGCTTATAGGTTTCCAGGAAGGCGTACATTTCATCTAGATTGCTCAGTTTATTGGCATATAGTTGTTGATAATAATTTCTAATAATTGTTTCTATTTCCTTGGTGTTAGTCATGATCTCTCCCCTTTCATTCATAATTTTATTAATTTGGGTCCTTTCTTTTTTCTTTTGGATAAGTCTGGCCAGTGGTTTATCGATCTTATTAATTCTTTCAAAGAACCAGCTTCTAGTTTCATTGATCTGATCTACTGTGTTTCTGGTTTCTAATTCATTGATTTCTGCTCTAATCATAATTATTTCTCTTCTAATGTGCGTCTTAGACATGATTTGTTGCTTTTTCTCTAGTTCTTTAAGGTGTAAGTTAGTTGGTGAATTCCGGATTTTTCTATTTTTTTGAGTGAGGCTTGGATGGCTATGTATTTCCCCCTTAGGACCGCCTTTGCA
This sequence comes from Neomonachus schauinslandi, assembly GCF_002201575.2. Classification (NCBI taxonomy): domain Eukaryota; kingdom Metazoa; phylum Chordata; class Mammalia; order Carnivora; family Phocidae; genus Neomonachus; species Neomonachus schauinslandi. Next base: position 93,908,991 of record NC_058411.1, read on the forward strand.
GTATCCCATAGGTTTTGGTCTGGTGTGTTTTCGTTCTCATTGGTGTCCATGAATTGTTTAAGTTCTTCTTTGATTTCCTGGTTGACCCAAACATTCTTGAGCAGAGTGGTCTTTAGCTTCCAAGTGTTTGAATTTCTACCAAATTTTTTCTTGTGATTGAGTTCCAGTTTTAAAGCGGTATGGTCTGAGAATATGCAGGGAATAATCTCAATCTTTTGGTATCGGTTGAGACCTGATTTGTGACCCAGTATGTGGTCTATTCTGGAGAAAGTTCCATGTGTGCTCGAGAAGAATGAGAATTCTGTTGTTTTAGGGTGGAATGTTCTGTATATATCTATGAGGTCCATCTGGTCCAGTGTGTCATTCAAAGCTCTTGTTTCTTTGTTGATTTTCTGCTTAGATGATCTGTCTATTGCTGATAGTGGAGTATTGAGGTCTCCTACAATTAACGTATTGTTATCAATATGACTCTTTATTTTGGTTAACAGTTGGCTTATGTGGATGGCTGCTCCCGTGTTGGGGGCATAGATATTTACAATTGTTAGATCTTCTTGTTGGATAGACCCTTTAAGAATGATATAGTGTCCTTCTCTGTCTCTACCTATAGTTTTTAGTTTAAAATCTAATTTGTCTGATATAAGAATTGCTACCCTGGCTTTCTTTTGAGGCCCACTGGCATGGATGATGGATCTGCATCCCTTCACTTTCAATCTGGATGTATCTTTAGGTTCAAAATGAGTCTCTTGTAGACAGCATATGGATGGGTCCTGTCTTCTTATCCAATCTGCAACCCTGTGCCATTTTATGGGAGCATTTAGGCCATTCATGTTGAGAGTGATTATTGAAAGATATGAATTTATTGTCTTCATGTTGCCTGTGAAGACCTTGTTTTTATAGCTTGTCCCTGTAAATTTCTTTTCTATATCACTCTTGGGGTCTTTCTCCTTTTATAGAACCCCCCCCCCCTTAACATTTCTTGCAGGGCCGGCTTAGTGGTCACATATTCTTTCAGTTTTTGCCAGTCTTGGAAGCTCTGCATCTGTCCATCTATTCTAAATGACAGCCTTGCCAGATAAAGTATTCTTGGCTGCATGTTCTTCTCATTTAGTACCCTGAATATGTCTTGCCAGGCCTTTCTGGCTTGCCAGGTCTCTGTGGATAGGTCTGATGTTATTCTGACGTTCCTCCCTCTGTACGTAAGGGATCTCTTCCCCCTAACTGCCCTTAAGATGCTTTCCTTGGTTCTAAGATTTGCGAGTTTTACTCTTACATGCCGGGGCATTGCCTGTTTTCCTTGATCTTGGAGAGGGTCCTCTCTGCCTCTAGGACAGGAATGTTTCATTCCCCAGATTAGGGAAGTTCTCAGCTACAATTTGCTCAAGTATACCTTCTAGTCCTCTCTCGGTCTCCACCCCCTCAGGGTTCCAATAATTCTGACACTGGAACGATTCGTCGTGTCACTTATTTCTCTGATTCTATTTTCATGGATTCTGAGTTGTTTTTCCTGGCCTCCTCTTTTCCCTTTTTATTTATTAAATGGTCTTCCAGGTCACTAATTCCTTCTTCTGCCTCTCTTACCCTAGCTGTTATATTATCTAGATTGGATTGGATCTCACTGATAGCATTTTTAACTTCTGCCAATTCAGCTTTCATTTCTGCCCTTAGAGACTCTGTGTTTCCATTAATTGATTTCTCCATTCTAGCTATTGTCTTCATAATTTGCTAGGTCTGAATTCCATCCCCAACATCTTGGTTATATCCGAATCCATTTGTAAATCTGTGGCATAAGTCATAATCTCTGAGTCTTTCCTATTTTGGGGGTTCCTCCTCCTAGTCATTCTGTTGATGGAGTCCAAATTATTGACCACAACCCAGGAAAGATGCACCTGTTTTCTAGGGACCTTAGGGTTGCTGGCCTTTTGTTCTTCCAGCCTATCTTCTGGGGAAGGGGCCTGCCGTGCTGTTACTCAGGCAACCCTGTTTGGGCAGAGCTGCCCTGCCCCCTGTGGCGGGGGATGGGCTCAGTGAAAACTTGTTTTTTGGGGGCTTTTGTTCTCTGGTGGCTTTCCCTGGTGTCTTTCTGCATCTTTTCCATGAATCGGAGCAGAAGAGACCATTTGGAGAGCAGAGAAATCACCGTCTATTCTTCAGTGAGCTCTCCAGGCCACACTATCTCCGTTTCTGTCTGTGCTGCTGTAAACTACAGCGTCCTGGGTTGTGTGCCCCTCAGCAGTACTCCCAGTCCTCGCCTCCAGGTTGAGGCACATCCCTGCCCTTTGTGCTTCTAAAACCGCCAGCCGCCCCCAGTCCACACATGCAGCCCCACCACTCCAGGTTTCCGTCCGGGGGGGGCTGCCCTAAAGTCCTTTCCCCACCACTACCGGTTTGTGAGTCTGTGCCCTGTCCCCAGTGCGGTAGTCTATCGCTCACCGGCGGTGTAGGATCCTCCGGCCAGGCTCCCTCCCACTGCCGTTTATCCTCTGATATCTGCCCACAGAATCACGGCTCCCCACTTTGTACCTTGAAACCAACCACCTGCGATATTCTGTTTGTAGAGATACAGATCTATCTTCTTACATCTCAGGCTGATTTTGTGGGTGTTCAGAGTGGTCTTGTAGATATCCAGCTCAATTCTGGGGACTAGTTGGAATAGGATCCCCTACTCCTCTGCCATCTTTTCCCATCGTTCTATTGTCCTCATTTTATAGATGAAGAAATTGAGGCACAGAGACATTAAGTATTTTGCCCAAGGTCACACCTCAGTTGAATGGAAGAGCCAAGACTCCAGGAAGTTTTAATATATATCCATGATTGAATACCACTACTCTTTTTTTTCTTAAGATTTTTATTTATTTATTTGTCAGAGAGAGAGAGAGCACAAGCAGGGGGTGCAGCAGGTAGAGCAGGCAGAGGAAGAAACAGGCTCCTCTCTGAGCAAGGAGCCTGACACGGGACTCGATCCCAGAGCTCTGGGATCATGGCCTGAGCCGAAAGCAGATGCTTAACCGACTGAGCCACCCAGGTGGCCCTGAATACCACTACTCTTAATGTTAATTAAATTTTGAAGGCCTTTGAGAATCTGATGAAATAGGCAGGCTCTATTACCAAAAAATGCACGTAGCATATACCACAAAAATATGCACACTTCCTTCCAGGAAAATGTAGATGAGTACCTAACAGCCCATTTGTAGACTTCTTCCAACAACGTATGAATCTTTGCTTTGCTAGAGCCACTGGTTTTCCTTGGATCAGCATCACTACCATCACCAGGAAGTTGTTAGAAATGCAAACTCTCAGGCTCCACCCTAGACCTACTAAATCAGAAACTCTTAAGAATAGGGTTCAGCAATCCCAGCTTTAACAAGACCTCAAAATGAAACCAATATGTGCTAAAGTTTGAGAACCACTACTCTAGAAGGCTGTAGAAGCATGTGATCAACTGAGTGACCCTAGCATCATGGTTCTGGATAGATATCTCATTGTTCTTGTTTCACCATTATGTGAGTAGAAATTTTGTTAAAATTTAATTTCTTTAGGGAAAAAAATGATCACCAAAAGAAACTCGATCACTGGTATTCAGGGATTCATTAATACTAAAACATATGTCATTTATGCAGTAGATATACCCTGAATGCTTGCTTTGTGCCAGGCATGTAAGGCTTGATACAGTACACAAGACAAGCAAGAGTCCTGACCACTGCCTCAAGGAATTTCTTACAGTAAGCAAATAATTACCCAAATAAACATATAATTAGAAAATATAACCAATGCTATGAATAAGAAGTGTGTCTATGAGACATCTTGAACATACATGTTAAAAATAAATGTCTAGAACTAAAACCTTCCTACCCAAATCCTTTTCCTATCCTGGCCTTTCCCATTTCAGCAGAAGATATCACCACTGGGTAGTGTTTGGACATTATCTTGGATTCCTTTATTTCTCTTAGTCTCCCACCATCTCCAGACACAGAACGCACACAAATCCATAAATGGTAGCTGTTCTACCTCCAAAACCTATCTACCTCTGTACCCTTTTCTCCATCTCTACCACCTCCAACTAGCTGTAGCCATACAGATCCCTTTTGCTTTGATAGCCATAATAGCTCCCTAAATGATTTGTACTCTTTCATTATGCTCATAGCTTCCAGACTGACCTGCACAAAGTTAAATTAGATCAAGGCTTGCAAAATCTGCCCCTTTCAATAGACCAAAATCCATTTTTTTTTTTTACCATGGCTTCTAATGCACTATGTAGTCTACCCACCCCTTCAACTTCATTTATTCACATTCCTCTCACTTATCTCTAGCCACACCGTTCTTATGCTTGTACTTCAACTGGGCCAAATTTGTTCCCACACCGGGACATTCATGCTTGTTCTTCCCTCTGTAAAGCTCTTCTCTACTCTCTATATGGCAGGCTCTTTCCCGTCTACAGATCTCATTTCCCATATAATCTCTTCTCATTACCTGTCCTGACCATCCCATCTCTCACTACACTTCTACAAGCCACCCCATTTCCCCTCCAATAATTACTGTATCTGAATCATTTATAGCCTGTTATTTATTCACATGTTTACTAATTTTTTTCTGTTTGTTTTTTAGCACTGTTTTTAAGTGTTTGGGTCACAATCCAAAGTAAAAACTACATTTTTGCAATAACACAGCACACACACACACACACACACACAGTACACACAGATACACACAAAACCAAAAGTTTCATGAAACATGGATTCTTGACAAGAATAGAGGTGATAAACTCTGAAAATTTCTTATTCTATTTTTTCAATTCCATATATATATTTCATATATATTTTTATATATTTCATTCATATATATATTTTATATATTTCACATATATATATACTATATATATAATATATAGTATATATATATTTGAATTCTAGTTCTAATTCTCTAAACTGATTTCATGACCCACTGAGGAGTTGGGGCCAACAGTTTAAAAACACTGCTCTTAAACTTAAAAATAAGCTTCAAGGAGTCCAACTTTTTAATCCCATTTACACGTGAACCCTCATTCTTAGGCCATGGTGCATAGTCAAATAATAATAATTTTCCAATCATTTAATAATCCCCTGTGCAGTAAGCCTTAAGTCCCACAAAAGAACATCAGGTGTATTTCCTAATTAATGAATTTTCAATTACCAATAAAGCATACATGTAATCTCTCCTGTACTATTTGGGAACTTGACACAACTTGGAGCTGACTTTTGTGTACTAAGTTCTCTTAAATATCTATAATGAGAATGATATATTTAGGAATAAACTTTTTTTTTCCCCCTTAAGACTAAGATATTCCTGGCCAGTTATCACATCTTTTGGGCAAAATATTTGAATGGAGCATTTGAATGTGGAAATCTATAGTAGGTTATAATTACCAGGAGGAAAATGTAGTAAGAATACAATCAAGAAAATACAGTTGGCATTTGCTGAAAGCAAAGGAAAGGGTTTGTATATGTCAATATCATAACATAGTAAATTATCTACTTAAATGAAAAAATCTATATTTAGCTCTTAATTTTTGTCTTCCTACTATAAATCTTTCAGCCATATCTCTTCTGGGAGAGGGGGAAAAAAGAAAAGTAAAGAAGTGATAAAATCTTGATTAGATTTTTCTTATTAGTAGCATTTGTGAAAAAGTTTAGAGAAATAGAAGTAGTTAAAATTAGATTAGAAAAATTCAATTAAAGCAGGAAATGTATTTTTTAAATAAAGATTTTATTTATTTGACAGACACGGTGAGAGAGGGAACATAAGCAGGGGGAGCGGGAGAGGGAGAAGCAGGCTCCCCGCTGAGCAGAGAGCCTGATGCGGGGCTTGATCCCAGGACCCTGGGATCATGACCTGAGCCAAAGGCAGATGCTTAATGATTGACCCACCAAGGCACCCCAGGAAATATAAATATTTAAATATCAGGGCCTTAGATACTTATTTCTGCCTTGCTGCCCCTGGAAGGTATTAAAGAAGATAAAATGATTTAAGAGTGAATGAATATTACCTAAACTGCTTGACTTTAACAGTAGACATTATAAATTTAATCTTCTAATTAAATCAAAGCAAATCAATCAGAAGTGCAGCCATGCATGCACGTATACAGATGGAACCAAAGAATGCAAATATCTGTGACTTCTTTGGTAATATTTTGGCCAGGGATCTGTCTTGTTTGGAGACTGCCAATACTCAGTAAGTGAAAATGTTTTGGCAGCAAAGAAAATCTGGAAAGTAGGTGATAATTGGTATAGAATCAGGTTTTCAGAAACTTACCTATTAAGGAGCCCCCGAAAACCCTGCTTTTGCCATGTTTTTACTCAGAGACCTTCCAGAGAAATCTCTGAAGACATGACCTCCTGTGGGCTTTTTTGGGGTGATTGCCAATCATATAGACTATAAATGATATGTACAGATGTGACCTGGTTATAACTCTAAGAAAGGGGGAAAGGCTCTGGCTAAAACCTCTTCTTCTTCTTCTTTTTTTTTTTAAGTTTTATTTATTTTGAGAGAGAGAGCATGCATGCACATGTGTGAGTGAGGGGAGGGGCAGAGGGAGAGGGAGAGAAATCCTCAAGTAGATTCCCCACTGAGCACGGAGCCCTATGCGGGGCTCCATCCCAGGACCAATGAGATCGTGACCTGAGCCGGAACCAAGAGTTGGATGTTCAATTGACTGAGCCACCCAGGTGTCCCAGACCCCTTAGTCTTTAAACCGGAGCTTTGCAAGCATGTCAGACAACATCTACATATATTTTACTGTATTGGTAAACTATCTGTGAGTGGCTTGATGGCGGTGTGACCTCAGACTCATTTCAGTCCCATAACAACATTCAAGATGGAAAAAAGAGATGCATTAAGAGGCAAGAAGAGGGCATTTTTAAAAGCTTAGTAGGAGAGGAAGACAGAGGTTATGCCTGGTGACAGTCTGATGCTGGAGAAACAGAGCAGGTTGGAGCACGTGGGCAATTTGGAGAGAGAACAGAAATACCTAATGGGGAATGCTGTGTTGTATGGGAACACTGTGCTGTGCCATAGGGTAATCCTCGCCTCCGTCTCCCCAGAAGACTTCAGTGCACTGTAAGCTACTTGTCATTGGAAGGGTTCTTGAGGAATTCTCCAAAATGCTCATCATCCCTTCAGAGTAGGTGTGACTAGAGCTGAGTCTGACAAGCTACACATAAATGCCATGTGCTACAGGTGCCTGCAGCCTTTCTCTTCCCCTCACGGACCGCTTTAGCATATAACAGAGTGAGCGGCATTATTTTATTATATATTAACATTATTTTTTTAAAGATTTTATTTATCTATTTGACAGAGAGACACAGCGAGAGAGGGAGCACAAGCAGGGGGAGCGGGAGAGGGAGAAGCAGGCTTCCCGCTGAGCAGGGAGCCTGATGCGGGGCTCCATCCCAGGACCCTGGGATCATGACCTGAGCTGAAGGCTGACGCTTAACAACTGAGCCACCCAGGCACCCCATTAAATAGTTTATTTTTTATAAAAACAGTAAATTACGTATAAGCTTCAGTACCATCACTGCAATGAAAAAAACTCCATTGTGGTACATCTGACTGCTCACTGTGTAGATGGCAGGACACCACAACACGGCTGTGCCCCAAATCCGCTGCTGTGGCTTAGAGGGATACGAAGGCAGGAAGTTTAAAAAAAAAAAAAAAAAGCTGAGAACATGACCTTTTCTTCATCAAAGTGTGGAGGCCCAGAAAGCAATAGAGAGAGTCTGTTAGCAATTGGAATTCATAATCACTTTTAACCCAATCACAAAAGTGCTATCTCATAACTTTCATTATATTCTACTTACTAAGTAAGTCACTAGGTCCAGTCTAAGTCAAGGGGAAGGGATTACCCAGTCGTATGAATACCAGAAGGTGGGGATAATTTGGGGCTGTTCTAGAGGATGTCTTCCATAGAGCGCTTAATAACAAAGAATACTGGCTTTATTCAGACAGGCTGAGTACAGAAACTGTCACCGCTACTTACTATCCATTCGACATTGAACAGTTGTCCTGTCACCTCTATACTTCAGCTTCTTTATCTGAGAAATTATATTGTGTGAGGATTAAATGAGATATTATAAGCAAACTGGATACACAGTTGCTTGACACCTATGCATAAGTACTTGAATATTAGCTTTAGTGATGATTATTTAAGTCTTCATTTAAACAAGTGGTTTAGATGTATTTTAAAGCCTTATGTAAATTAAGAATCTATTTCACTAATGACCTAAAAACTCAATTTTTCTCCTATTAAAATATATAGAAAATATGGAACCTAACATTTTATTTAACACCAGAGGATATTACAGAATGATTTATTCTTTCTCTGTTGAAAAAGTATAGTATTATTTTTTGATTGAAAAAAGCAATTATGGGAAATGTGGAAGATATAAAGAAACACAAAAAAGAGCATTAAAATCGGCCAGTCTTATTATTCAGAAATTATGTATATATAAAATACATATTTACACATTAGCATATGTGTTCACAAATTTGTCATATAAATACTTTTATATCTTTAATTTTTATAATACAACTAACCAAAATACTTTCTATGTGAAAATATACTACTGTTGCTTTATTTTTTACCCTTTTTTTTTTTTTTACATGTTATCCTTGATTTTAATTTAGTTATTTGTCCAGCATATATCTGCAAGTCTTAGTAGAAAGTGTACTTGGGGGGTGCCTGGGTGGCTCAGTCGTTAAGCGTCTGCCTTTGGCTCAGGTCATGATCCCAGGGTCCTAGGATCGTGCCCTGCATCGGGCTCCCTGCTCCACGGGGAGTCTGTTTCTCCCTCTCCCACTCCCTCTGCTTGTGTTCCTGCTCTCGCTATCTCTCTTTCTGTCAAATAAATAAATAAAATCTTAAAAAAAAAAAAAAAAGAAAGCGTACATGGTTATATATTCTAAGCCCCTGCATGTCTAAAAATAACTCTATGTTGAACTTGAATGACAACTTTGCTAAGTGTGTAATTGTTGGGTCATACTTGTTTTCTTTCAGAACTCTGTAGACATTTCTCTATTAGCTCATGGTGTTCAGGGTTATAGTAAAGGAGTATAAGACCAGAATAATTTTTTTCTTTGCAAATGATCTGTTGTGTTTTGTTTTAGCCTAGATGCTTATTGTATTTTAAACATTTATTTCAAAGTTTGGAAAAAATGTTGAAGGGTTGCTTTCCTTGTTAACTTTGCCTGGTGTTCAATGGGATATTAAACTTTTCTTAGTTATTGCTTCAATTCTGAAAATACCTTTCTACTGTTTCTTTGCTTTGAACTGACAAAAATCAAATCACATCACTCTTAGACTCATAACCGTCATCACACTCAGAAGTCCTTACCCTGGACCATAAGGCTCTACACAGTTGCTGGTGGTTTCACTCTGAACTCTTCTACTTCCACACTCAGCTGGTCCCTTCTCCTCAGCCACCTGACCACTTTGCCCTTCCCCATCATATCAAACATCTCTCCCTCAGGTTCTCTGCACATACTGTTCCCCCCTGCCTGCAGTGCTTTTATCCTAGATATCCACTTCAGGTTTCTGAAAAGAAAGTCTTTGCCACCTTATAAAACAGGAAAACAGAACCACCTCTGATGTATCACTACTTCCCCGGTGGAATATAAGCTCCATGAGAGCAGAGCTTTTCTGTTTTGCTTGATGCTATACATCCAGCATCTACAAAATACCTTGACATCTGGATGCTGAGTACTTAACAAATATATGTTGTATGAGTGACTTCCTCAGTTTAGTGCCCTGGCATTCTGTCTATGGCAGATCTAAAGTGGATATAAGCAAGCATAGCTGCAGGATCCCCAGCTAGTGTATTCTTTAGCCCCTTGTGTGGTTCCCAAAAGGCTGATGGATTCCAAGTACATCCTTACTACTCCATGGGGCTCTTGCCTCCTGCCCCACCTCTTCTGGGATGTGTGGGTTGTTGCCTCTTCGTTAACAGTTGTTTCCTCGTATGCTTCCTTCCTTTCACTTGGTCCCATATTCCTCAAATCTTGTATAATTTATTGAGCTTTCTGGCATATGAATACCATCCTTCGCTGGAGTCTTGGCTCTTAGAGGCTTTCAAAAGCATGGAATGAAATAATGCTCAAAATGCTTTAGTATATTTACAGTGTTGTGCAAACATCCTCATCATCTAAATTTAGAACATTTTCATCATTGCAAGAAGAAAGTTCATGCCCTTAGCAGTGATTTACTTTTCCCCCACCCCCTTTGAATTGTACACATTAACACTTTGTGCTGTATAAATTATATCTCAATAAAGTTGCATAAAAAGTGATTTATAAATAAGAGTGTTAGGTAACCATTTTCAATTATGATGATGGAAACAGGCATAGGGAAGCCTCTGAGGGTAACTGGATAAAGTATTATTCTTTTACAAACTTCCTATACGTTCCATCCTTTCCCTTTAAAAAAAAATGCACTGGTTTATAATTTTAACACATTGTCTATTATTTCTCTCAAATCATAACGCTTATTTCTTATTCACCATAATAGGTGGTTCCATGTAAGTAAATATGGAAACATACAGTAATAATGAGGCTTAACATATTAACTATAACTAGTAATTTTTCCATTATTTTTCTCAAATTCATTCACATAGAGATATAAATTTTCTTTACTGTTAGGTATCAATTTTATTTATGAATATTTATTCACTTGTAATTTCATTAATTTTTTTCCTGAGTTGAATTTTACCCAAGTTCATTAATTTCAGATTTTATCATCTACTAAGTATTATACTTTATCTCTATGGAAAATTGATATTGAAACTTTGAAGTCAATGTACTGACAGTGTTGCCATTTGGCTATTCCTTTAGTTTATTTCTATTTGCCTACGGAGAACTATGTCATGTGACTTTAAAAGTAAGGATCAGAAAATGAAGAGTAATAAAGTTCTGGATAAAATGTATGAGATTTGATTTAGATAGTAAAAATTGAATTGTAATGGCATTTTATCTTTTATAGTTAAAGGCAAATGATATACTGAGATGTAAACTTGTCGCTAAAATACTTTATTATAATAAGGCAATTTGAGAGTATGAACCTATGAACAAATGTATAATTGACTACCACTTTACTTTTTAGAGTATACTTCATATTCAGGCATATCTTTAATGATAAAACAGTCTCTAACAGTATTTTGAAATATTTGATAAGTCAAAGTCTCAGATTCCATACTCACTCTCTTGTGAACAAGGAAAAATAAACTCCCTGTTTACCCTCTTAAGTTATGATTTCTCAACTCATTCCACTTCTTAGGGTAAGAAAGCATTATTCCATTTAGTTTTAGACTCTTCAAATTATGATAATATCTTATACATTTTGGTTGCTACTTGATAACCAAATCCAACTGGCATCAGCTACCCTTTGTGGTAATCCTAAAATTATATTATTACTAGTCTTTGCATGCTTCTTTCATATTGAATTCTGCTTTTCATTTATAAGTTTCAACATTTTTAAAATGTGCTTTTAAAAGAGTTATCTTGCTTAAATTTGTACTAACTGAATGGGAACTTGAATCACATTTTCTCTCCAGTACATGGAAGAGGGACCTCATGAAATTGCTAACTACACTAAATACTATCTCAGGAAATTTCAAGAAGCAGAATGAGCCTGCTGGGTAATGAAGGTCTTTCATTCATTTATTCCTCTGAAAGGTTCTGGAATTTGGCAACTATGTTCAATAGCTGATGTAACCAAGGGAACAGTTGGTACGTGGGTTTGGGCAGATTTTGCCTATTTTGTGAACCGTCTTCCCCTGGGAAATTTCAGAGATCACGAACCATGTTGCAAATTCTCTTTAGAGAAAACCTGGACAGGAGATGATAACACCCAAAGCAGTGACATTAACATTTCTGTTTCCATTGCCCTTGCGAACAAAGTAATTTGTTAACTCACTGCTCAGGAAAGAACATGCGGAATAGCAGTACTCTGCTAACAGAGTACTGGATTTGAGGATTTATGTTGGTGAATGTTTGGTTGTGCTAAATTACTTATTCAAGAAAAGTAATGTATAAAGCTGATTACATTCAGCTTTACAACATGAGAATTTCCTGGGATAATTAAAATTTTAAAATCTGAAATCTCCGCAAATGTTGTGTCTTCATATTGAGGCACCACCTCTGTCAGTTTTACTTCTCTGAACCACAAGACTTTGTCCTACCTAGGGATTCAATACTTTTCCTCTGTCTTTATAGTGGTCTCGGAACTTACCTCCTCTTTCGATCATGTCTATTTCAAATGTGTAATAGAGCATCAAATATGCAATGTCACATCTTGTAGGCACATGCCACTATATTAAAATGTACATCCATCTGGCTTTATTTATTTTAAACTTGAAAGTTTGAGGAAATGAATTTTGATTGTTTCACCATTCTCGTAAGATTCACATTCTGTAAAACACATCTACTTAAAACATGTGCTGTAATCTTATGTAATATGAATTGATTGCAACTGAGCAAGTACTTGCTGAAGACTGTTGGCTTTATGCAAATTTCTTTCTTAGCATTTTCTGGAATTCAGAATACCCTAGAGTTATGTTGATTATTTCCTCTAACCAAAATAAGACACATGGTCTGACAAGTAAGAGTATTTTCATATAATGTAGAACAACATATTTGAACTGGAACAATCTCAGAGAACCCAAATTATGTGATCTCCATAGCTGTAATACTGGGAAGTATCAAGTAGTCATTCTGTAAGATCGTTTTAAAAAGTCTATTACAAAAATATTCTTAAGATGTGAACTGATCTATCATTTGTATTTAAATCCATTCCATAACCCACACAAAAAAATGTTACTCATGTATTTGATCACTTTATAAGCTAATATTTAAATGTCTCTTCTATGTCAGGCACTGTGTTAGGCATTTGGGACCGAAAAGAGAGAGTCTCTGCCTTTATGGAGCTTGTAATTTTGTCAAAAAGATAGGTATTTATCAAATATTCATGCTTATTTAAGTAAAAGTAACTGTGATATCTTCTCTAAAGGATGAGTATGTTGTGCTATAAGAATATTTGAGAAGGGCATTTTATTTTATGAGGTGATTTAGGAAAGTGGTCCCTAAGGAAGTGATTTTCACACAGAATTCTCAAGAACAAGCAGGAGTTAACCAGTTGAAAAGGGATGGGAAGATCTGTTGTAAGGAAAAATTTTTAAGCCAGGAAATGTATAGCAAAATATTTTCCTTTAAAATACTGTTTATAAATACCATCACTGACCCTGTAAGTGGATAGCTTCTGAAATGTAAAATTTACATTTCTCTTTGATGGCCTGCAGTGGGAGTACTTGGTTTATGTGCATAAACATTCACCAGTTTGTTATGTCTGGTAACAAATCTCCTTCTTCCCATTGTAAAATTAGCCTCCCCTTGGGTAATTGCTCTCATTGGTTACCACTTAGCCTCAGCTACTTTTTTTTGTGCTGGCAAGTCCCCAGAAATTTCCAAAAGAGGAAATATATGTCCATCTTTAGCTATTTGATTATGTGTATGGTATTTTAGTCACGAAATAATTTCCAGCTGGCAAGCCTAACATACATATTCAACAGCAAGCATCTAAATATTGTTGTTACATCTATTACATAAGCTGCAAAGAAACTCAACAGATGCTCCAAAATTTATAAGACTTGTAATTCTCAAAATATTTGGTGTTTCTATCATAAAGTCTGAGTCTTATCTATGATTGATCTGATTGTTCACATTACAACCCTTCCCTTCCCAGAATCTATATAGTTTGTTTATTTTCTGGGCCCTCATGTGTTCTCCTTCTTCAGAATTAGGCCATCTTCCCAGAAGTCAGGCCAAGGGTGAAGTTGAATGATAGGGAAGATTTTATGAAGAGAATCGTGCCAGTTGGAATTTAAGACACATCAGAGGGAGGTCAGTTAGTGCAACTCTGCTCTCTTGCAAACAAGAACACTGGTAACAAGGAATATCAAATGATTGCTCACGGTCACACAGGTGGTTAGAACACAGCTGAGGGCTATGAGCTCCCTTCTCCAGCATCTGTCTAGTATAGTTTGTATTATACATTTTATAGGCTAATGCTTAAAATCAACTTTTGAAACTCATGAAATTAAAAATCGTTTTTGACTAAGCTACTTATAGGCATCTCAAAGCATTGCTACGTTTTTGGCTGTATGATAAAAGTAATTATTCCTGTGTCCTTACATTTCTTACATTCATTGACTATCTAAAATTTATCAGGGGTGGGTGTGTTCGTAAGTGGAAATACAGTAGACTAAATTTTAAACAATCACAAGTTTAGTCCCTTAACAAAATACTTCATGGGGTTTATAGGAAGGCCCATAGACATTCCCAGGGGGAAAAAAAAAGAGCCCACGTTACTGGCTCAGCCCAAGTCAGGTTTTCAGGTCAAATCACCCAGCCAGCATCTAGGTGAATTCGAAGTTGAATTCTAAGCTATAAAGAGTTTGTGACTAAATCCTTACAAATTCAAATGATTCCCCAAAGTGTGTCTTTTTTTTTTTTAAGACTTTATTTATTTGAGCGATAGAGACATAGTGCGAGAGGGAACACAAGCAGGGGGTGTGGGAGAGGGAGAAGCAGGCTTCCTGCCGAGCAGGGAGCCCAATGTGGTGCTCCATCCCAGGACCCGGGGACCATGACCTGAGCTGAAGGCAGATGCTTAACGACTGAGCCACCCAGGAGCCCCCCAAAGTATGTCTTTTAATGCTGATGGTTCTTCTACTGAAAGATGGATGGTAGGTGATGACAATAAAAAGATGCTCATTTGTTTGCTTCTCTTCTAGTAAAAAATGTCGTATCTACCAAGTAGTTGTATTTTAAAAATTCAGTACCCTTGTTTCCACAGCTTTGTGTTCAGTTGTAAGCACATACATTGTTAAAATGTAAGTTTAATGTGGTTGACCTCTCTACTCTAGTCAGCGTAAGGAGTCCACTTTCTAAGTTCCTGGTTTCATATAATCAGAGTTTTCTCAACTCTAAAATGATAAATAAAATGTACTTTAATGCTTATGCCCTCACCATAAAGGCACACAATCTCAGATTGGATATCTAGGTACAATCTCTCAGGCTTGTCAACTGCCTTGACCTATATATCTGGGAGTTGCAATTAGACTCTCTAGAGGGCTGGTGGTAAAGAATATCTTTAAAATCCCCAAGCCCATCAAGAATTTATCCTTTTTCCAAAGCTTTTCTTCCTGCATTCCCTGTTGTACTTGACAGGATCCCTCATCAAGAGATGAATAGACAAGGAAGATGTGGTGTGTGTGTGTTAATTTTAGCCATTCTGACAGGTGTGAGGTCTCATTGTGGTTTTAATTTGTTTTTCCCTGATGATGAGTAAGGTTGAGCATCTTCTGTCTCGGCCATCTGTATGTCTTTTTTGGAAAAATGTCTATTCATGTCTTTTGCTCATTTCTTAAGTGTATTATTTGGTTTTTGGGTGTTGACTTGATAAGGTTTTTTATAGAGTTTGGATAGTAACCCTTTTTCAAATATGTCATTTGCAAATATCTTCTATTTCATAGGCTGTGTTTTAATTTTTTTGATTATTTCCTTACTTTAAATACCCAATAGTGGATTTATTGGAGCATATGGTATTTCCATTTTTAAATTTTGAGGAACCTCCATACTATTTTCCACAGTGGCTGTACCAGTTTACAATTCCGCCAACATCGCATGAGGGTTCCCTTTTCTCCACATCCTTACCAGCAATTATTACTTCTTGATTTTTTGCTACTAGCCATTCTGACTGCTGTGAGGTGATGTCATTATGGTTTTGATTTGCATTTCCATGATGATTAATGATGTAGAGCATTTTTCATATGTCTGCCAGCCATCTGTATATCTTCTTTGGAAAAAATGTCTATTTAGATTCTCTGTCCATTTTTTAATGAGATTGTTGTGTGTTGAGTTATATAAGTTCTTTATATATTTTGGATAGTAACCCTTTATCAGGTTTATCATTTGCAAATATCTTCTCCCATTAAGTAGATTGCCTTTTTGTTTTGTCGATTGTTACCTTTGCTATGCAAAAGCTTTTTATTTTGGTGTGGTCCTAATAGTTTATTTTTCCTTTACATTTAGGTGTTTAATCTACTTTGATTTATTTTTGTGTATGGTATGAGAATGAGGTCCAGTTTCATTATTTTGCATGTGGCTGTCCAGTTTTCCCAACACATTTATTGAAGAGACTGTCTTTTTCTGATTGTATATTCCTGCTTCCTTTGCCATAGATTAATTGACCGTATAAGAGTGGGTTTATTTCCAAACTCTCTACTCTGTTACATTGATCTTTGTGTCTATTTTTGTGTGAGTATCATACTGTTTTGATTACTATAGCTTTGTGTAGATATCTTAAAATCTGGGATTGTGATACCTCCAGCTTTGCTCTTCTTGATTCTCAAGACTGTTTTTACTATTCAAGGTTTTTTGTGGTTCCTTAAAAATTTTAGTATTATTTGTTCTAGTTCTGTGAAAAATGCTGTTGGTTTAATAGGAATTGCACTGAATATGTAGATTGCTTTGGGGAGTATAGACATCTTAGTAATATTAATTATTCCAATCTATGAGCACAGTATATCTTTCCATTTGTGTTGTCTTCAGTTTCGTTCATTAGTGTTTTATATTTTTGAGAGTATAGGTCTTTCACCTTCTTGGTTAAATTTATTCTTAGGTATTTTATTCTTTTTTGGTGCAATTGTAAATGGTATTGTTTTCTTAAATTCTCTTTCTGCTACTTTGTTATTAGTGCATAGGAATGCAACAAATTTTTCTATATTAATTTGTGTCCTGAAATTTACTGAAATCATTTACTAGTTATAATAGTTGTAATAGGTTTTTTGGGGTGTGTGTGGAATCTTCAGGGTTTTTTTAATACTATCATGTCATCTGCAAATAGTGACAGTTACACTTCTTCCTCACCAATTTAGATGCCTTTTATTTCTTATTCTTACCTGATTGCAACAGCTAGGTCTTCCAGTACTATGTTGAGTAAGAGTAGTGAGAGTGGACATCCTTGTCTTGCTCGTGATCTTGGAAAAGCTTTTAGTTTTTTAACACTGGGTATTATATAAGCTATGGGTTTTTATCCTTTTTGTTAATGTGATGTATCACATTGATTAATTTGTGAATATCGAACCATCCTTGTATCCCTGGAATAAATCTCACTTAATCATGGTGAATAATCCTTCTAATATATTGTTGGATTCAGTTTGATAATATTTTGTTGAGGATTTTTGCATCTACCCTCATCCAAGATATTGGAACACTGTTCTTTTTTTGTAGTGTCTATCTGGTTTTGGTATCAGGGTAATGCTGTCCTCATAGAATGAATTTTCAGTTTCATTTTCTATTTTTGGAATAGTTTGTGCAGAAGAGGTATTAACTCTTCTTTAAATGTAGAATTCACCTGTGAAGCCATCTGGTCCTGGACTTTTGTTTGTTGGAAGTTTTTGATTACTGATTAAATTTTGTTACTAGTGGGGTGCCTGGGTGGCTCAGTCGTTGAGCGTCTGCCTTCGGCTTGGGTCATGATCCCGGGATCCTGGGTTCAAGCCCCAGGTTGGGTTCCCTGCTCAGCAGGGAGCCTGCTTCTCCCTCTCCTACTTCCCTTGCTTGTGTTCCCGCTCTCACTGTGTCTCTCTCTGTCAAATAAATAAATAAAAAATATTTAAAAAAAAATAAATTTTGTTACTAGTAATCAGTCTATTCAAATTATCTAGTATAATTTGATTCAGTTGGCAGATTGTATGTTTCTAGAAATTTATCCATTTTCTCTAGGTTGTCCAACATGTTGGCATATAATTTTTCATAATATTCTCATAATTCCTTATATTCCCATGGTGTCAGTTGTTATTTCTCCTCTTTTATTTCTGATTTTATTTGGATCCTCTCTCTTTTTTCCTGATGAACCTGGCTAGGGTTTTATTAATTTTGTTTATCTTTTTAAAGAACCAGTTCCTGATTTCATCAATCATTTCTCTTGTTTTTTAGTCTCTGTTTAATCTCTATTTTATTTATTTCTGCTTTCCTGTTTATTATCCCCTTCTACTAGCTTTGGGCTTTGTTTGTTCTTCTTTTCTCTAGTTCCTTTAGATGTAAGGTTAGGCAGTTTATTTGCAATTTTTCTTGTTTCATGACGTAGGCCTGTATTGCTATAAACTTCCCTCTTAGAACTGCTTTTGCCATGTCCCAGAGATTTTGGACTGTTGTGTTTTCATTTTCATTTGTCTCCATGTATTTTTTGATTTCCTCCTTGATTTTTTTGTTGACCCACTGGTCTACGACTCCATATTCTATAGCTACATACGCATACAGGATTTTTTATAATTGTAATACAACATAGATGTGGTTCTGTATTTTTCACATTTTTTTTGGCGTATTCACACAGAGTTTTGGCATTGTTTTAATAGTTACATAATAATCCACCAAATCCACTAGCCTCAGCTTTTAAACCAGCACTCTATTTCTGGATAATCAGTATTATGAATAATGCTACAATAAAAATATTCTTATATGATGCTTTTTCCTCATTTTGTTTCTGTCCTTAGGGCACATTTGCCGTAGAATTACTGAGTCAAAGCTGATTATATCTCTAAATTGTATTGTCAAATTATGTCACAAAATATTTAACAGTGGACACTGTCACCAGTGGTGGGTGGGTGTTCTTGTTTTAGTATGCCTTTGACAGAATAGAATATTGTGATGATTTTAAGTTTGTTATTATACTACTTGTAAAGTGGTGCCTCATTGTTTGTTTACACTTTCAATTTCTTTCCAACTAAGGAGTTGAACTTTTAAAAAATATGTTTGTTGGCTGATTTTACTTATGTTTGTCCCTGCCCTCTAAATATTGGTCTTTAATTCATTGAATACTGTTTGAATTTTTTATCTAAATGGCTTCTTTATAAAATATAACTGTTAATTTTTAAAACAATAATGCATATATTTTTTCTCAGGGTGCTTCCCATATAAGTTACATTATTTTGTTGTACGAGTTTATTACATAATCTTTGTAGTTTCTTTATATTTCAGTGTTATCTAGCAAAATATTTAGCTAGTCTTTAATTTGTTGTTGTTTTTTTTAATTCCTTAATCTCTTTGTTCTTTATTTTAGTAGCTAAAAATAGGAAATGTTGGAGTGCCTGGGTGGTTCAGTTGTTAAGTGTCTGCCTTCGGCTCAGGTCATGATCCCAGAGCCCTGGGATCGAGTCCTGCATCAGGCTCCCTGCTCCGTGGGAAGCCTGCTTCTCCCTCTCCCACTCCCCCTGCTTGTGTTCCCTCTCTTGCTGTGTCTCTCTCTGTCAAATAAATAAATAAAATCTTAAAAAAAAATAAAAATAAATAAAAATAGGAAATGTCATATGTTTTTATGATTATGGGACTCTTTCCGTTGGACAGAGAAGAAAATGATAAAGCAGAAGAGATAATGCACAGTTGCAATAGCCAAAGTCTTTGAATGGGAGAAATCAAGTGTAATTCAGTTCCCTGTGGACTGGTTAGCTGAAATAGAAGTATGGGTAGTTTAGCAGTGAGAGGGTGAGGCAAGGTGTATGGCTTTAGAAGAAGGCAGGTTGATAACTGTAGCATAGGGGAATGTGGAATCTAAGGGATCAGTTGAGAGTGAGGAGAGAAGAGGGGTTTGGGGA
The DNA here is from genome assembly GCF_002201575.2 of Neomonachus schauinslandi. Lineage (NCBI taxonomy): Eukaryota > Metazoa > Chordata > Mammalia > Carnivora > Phocidae > Neomonachus > Neomonachus schauinslandi. The sequence goes on from NC_058411.1 coordinate 93,928,664, forward strand.
TGTTTGTGAAAAGAGAAGGAGACTAGTATGTAATAATTTCAGAGCATAGGAGGCAAAGCACTTAGCAAAATGTAGAGATCACTGTCAGTACTAAGGGCCCCTCTGAACTTTGTGGCAATCACTTCAGACAACAATAATCAGCATGGTTGTATTTTTTTCCAGTCAAAATGAGTCACTGGGATAAAGGCACAAAATAGGTAATTGGATTTACCCCAGTTAGGCCTTTGCCAGGTGAGTATGACAAAGACAAGGAGAGGCCAAGTAGTTGAGGGTGTGTGTAAATGAGAGATTACAATCATGGACTGTTGACTCTCAATTAGATAAGGAGAAAGTAAAGTTATGAAGAGGTCATTTATAGAGGAAATGTGGGGCTCAATGGATATAAGAGGGAGTGAGATGAGGTGGTAGTGAAAGAGTAGGATGCTTTTGCAAGAGAGGAGGGCTTGAAATTGAGATTTTTGGAGGGAATATCCTTGCTGGTAATGGCATGACCTAAGGGAAGGCCATGGAAAGAGATGGCTGTGGTGTAGGGAGGACAAGCCAAGTAGAGAAGTGGAGCTCAGAGGCTGAGAACCGAGGCACTCAATAGGTCATCAAAATTGTTATTAAGATCACGAAAAATGATGACAGGAGTGATGGTGAGGGGAAAGAAGTAGTGGGCTAAGGTATGTAAGTCCAGTGTTGATAATAACTTTCAATAACTTTGTATCATTAAAGATTCCCATTAATGGTATTTAAAAGTGCTTGTCAACACCAGTATTAGCAATATCCTTAATCTTTATCAATCTCCTAGGTGAAAAACAATGTCTTGAAATTGGATTGTCCTTGTCTAATGATGAATACAATTGCTCATCTTTTTCCATATAGTCACTTGTATTTCCTTTTCCATTCATGACCTTTGCCCATTTTTCTGAGCTACTATATTTTTGTTAGCTATTTGAAAGAGATCTCCCTGTAATAGAGAAATCTCTCTGAGCTATCAACTGCCTTGCAAGTGTTTTCCAATTATTTTTATATTAATATTTTAGTAAGTAGTAATTTTTCTATTCTCAAAAATAAATATTATAGTTAATGTCTTTACTAATTAAGTTATTGTAGGTAAAGCATCAGGTTGAGGTATTTATTTGGATTTCATAGGTTTTTTCCTTTTAAAGGATGAAAACTCATTGTGTATGAGTAAAACAATTTTGAAAACTCTGTAGTGTCTGTATTCAGCACAAGGAATGGTCATATCTTAAGTTTAAAGCCTTTTAATCAAAATTTGATCTGACTAGCTTAGGTTCTCAATAGCAAACATACACATATTATAAGGTAGTATTGCTTCAGATAAACTTGTTGGATTTTTCAGTATAAAATAAAAGTAAATCAGCATAGTGCTAAGAGTAATACAACTTTATTGACTGTTTTCCTGACTGATGAAAAGATATTAAGGACTCACAGATGGAGCTCTTTTTATTTTTATTTTTTTTTAAGATTTTATTTATTTATTTGACAGAGAGAGAGAGACAGCGAGAGAGCGAACACAAGCAGGGGGAGTGGGAGAGGGAGAAGCAGGCTTCCCGCCGAGCAGGGAGCCCGATGTGGGGCTCGATCCCAGGACCCTGGGATCATGACCTGAGCTGAAGGCAGACGCTTAATGACTGAGCCACCCAGGCACCTCTGGAGCTCTTTTTAAAAAAGAAATAATTTCAGAGGTATTTGCACATTGATTTTCTCATATTTTGGAACATCTGCAATAGCGTGCTTTAGTAAAATTTTCATTTATTGTCTCAGTATCATGTAATTTCAGTATGCATTGATGCTGTTTTTATCTGCTTTTGTGATTTGTCTGTGAAGTACTTCAACCTGAAATAAGTAATACATGAACCAAAGGAAACAACTAATGAGATAATAAAGACAATAGGGTAAATTCTCACATTTCAAAGGAATTGTACTATTTTATGACTCCAATTATCTTTGAATTATCCTATATACTCTGTCACCAAAATTACATTAGAAGATAACTCATTCTATATATATCTATATAGTTTATTTATAAAATTTATAGTTTATGTATATCTATATAGTTTAGCCAATACTTTGGCCCTTGAGTGATGAATTCTGATTCATTTATTCAAAGTTGTTTGAGCTCCTACTCTTTGCAAACACTGATGTACACATGTTGACATGATCGAAATAAGGGTCTCGGCATTATACCTTGTTTAGGGTAAAAGTTTATGAGAAAATACAGGGAGCCATTATTATGATTCCCCAGATGAGTAAGAGGTCAGTATGGAATAGTACTAGCAAGTGATAACTTCTAATATGTACAACTTGCATCCCTGAAAAAGAGACAATAAAACAAAGAAATAGAACTTACATCTAAAACTAAAATAAAAGAAAACTTTATGGAAACAAAAAAAGACTTCCGGGTATGCATTGACAAGGCCTACTTGATGCTAGAAAAATCAACCTAGAGCTGTCAACTCTGAAACAGATCCTGGTAAAATTATTAGATTTTAAAGATAAAATATCCAGAGGGCGTCTAGGCACAAAGAACAAATGAAACGGAAAAAAAATATTTGGTTGCCATCAGACGTCTCAAGAAATATATAAATATGGCAACATTAATAAAGCAGTATTTTGAAGACTATCAAGGGAAGAAACTGTAAACCAAGGATTTTATATCCAGGAGCCCTTCATGAGTAATCTTCTAGTAAAAGAGCTTTATCCATCAAGAGATGACAGAAGACACTCCAGCTAAAAAATTTATGGTGAGCACTTAATTGATTTAATTCTAGAGCTAAGACTAAAACAAAGATGACTAAGATAGAGCCAAGGGGAAAAACAATATATAAATGTTATATGTTCTGACAAATAAAAATACACAACTGATATATATGTGATCACATATTAGATCACAAATTGATCTATGTCTAAATTCTAAATAGATGTGTCAGAAAGTGTGTCTATGAAGTATGTCTGATTCTACCTCATTCCTGGTTTAATGAACCTAGAGAGCCTAGATTCATTCTGGGATTCTGCTGAGAGATGGGTTGCATTTATGAGTAGGACTGTCACCTACTGCTCTCAAAGGTAAAATTGCTCCTAGTATCAGTTGTAGTGGTCATGGAGAAAGGCAACATTTTACCAGTTTTAGTTGACTTTTCTTTTTCCTAGTGTTTTGCTAAGGCTAGGTTATCAGAAATGTGTCATGAAAGAAACTGGTATTTTCTCTTACCCTACAAAAATTAGTGATATTTGTTCTTATATAGTCATTGAATATAAGAAAGTCAGTGACAGTAATTTATTATTGTGCATAATCTTTTCTCTTGTTGGCTGATTTTCCTCCCTGGAAGCTTTGCATTGGTCCAAATTACTTTTTGCTAACATGTTACATATATTTTTTTCATTTTTATTTTATTAGTCCAAGCTTTATAGCTTCTTAATACCATAGCTTACTTTGATAGCCAGAGTTTTAGATGATTTCTCACCCCAAAGATGTGCTTATATTACAAGACTTTATAGAGCTGCTTTAAAATGGAAAACTACAACTCGTATTTTTTTTTTTATTTCTGATTACATGGTTTAGCATTCTCAGTGCCTAAAAAGGAGGACATTATCCCCACCTATACATTGTTAATATGAATTTATGGTTATCTTTGATAGATGTTTATATGTGTCTATGGTATATAAAAGTTTGATACGTATTTATTTTTAGAATCAAAAGCTCTGAGTGTGTGACATCCTGCTTTAAGAAGTGATGATATGGAAGCTCTGGAAGGAATATCAAATAATAAACCAGCATTAGGGGTCCAATGACATGATGTTTTGTGAGATATTGTGTGCTCACATATCTAAAGCCACATCACTCAGAGGGGTATTTAGGATAGTTCTAAAAAAATGTACACTACCAAATATAGGACAACACAACTTTATGCAATAAAATTATGTCACAAATAAACTCGAAAATAACACTGTGATGGTTGATGGCAGCACATTTGTTTTTGGCATGAGAATGGGTTGAGCGTATACTACCCCATCCTATAAACTAATACATAATTGTGCATTTCTGCCTTATACATAAAACCCCATGCTTAAACACTAACTTTCAGGGAAAAAAATACTCTTTTCAAGAAAATGCTGGTAAATACCATCTAAAGGAGTACAGGCATATACTTCCAAATTGAATTGCCAAAGTTTTTTTTTTTTTAAATAAAGATTTTATTTATTTGGGAGAGAGAGATCATGAGTAGGAGGGAAGAGTAGAGGGAGAAGCAGACTCCCCACTGAGCAGGGGGCCTGATGCGGGGCTCAGTCCCAGGACCGTGGGATCATGACCTGAGCCAAAGGCAGACACTTAACCAACTGAGCCACCCAGGCGCCCCTCGTTTTTTGTTTTTTTTTTTTGTAAGTAGCCTCCATGCTGGGCCCTGAGATCAAGACCTGAGCTGAGATCAAGAGTTGGATTCTTCACCGACTGAGGCCCAGGCACCCCGCCAAGCTTTTTCTTTGTATAATTTTAGCAAAGCATTTTTATACTGGTAGCAAAATCTTCATATTTATCATTGAAATTCAAAGATTAAATTTTGTACAAAATTATTGTACTGCAATTTGGGAAACTAATTAAATGTTTAATTTGTAAATGTAATGAGCTAGTTAAATCTTTGTTGCCAAAATTAAAAATGTAGGAGGATTGATGGCTAAATAAATTCTAAGAGTCATTTACATTGTATGAGATAAATGCACCTTCGTCAATGTGGTCTACCACTAAGCAGAGGATAATTTGAAGAATATTCTTGAATTTGGTATCTCTTAACATTGATATTTGGTAGGTGTAGTTAAGATGTAATTGTAGTTTATTTGAAATGTCTCCTCATAATATATAATTACACATTATGGGAGGAAGATATAAAGACACAAAAACAGGCATATGGATTTTGGAACAATAACAGCTCGCTTTTTATAGAATCATTTAAGTGGTAATAATAATCTACTCAAAATATAGCTGAGAGCCCACAAGTATGAAAAAAGGCTGACAAAAAAAAAGTGGTATTAGTCTATCCACAAAGCCTATGTATTTTACTTCTATGATCTTTCTTCTCTCAGAGCCTATTTATTGTTTTCTTAACATAACAAGGGGATAGCCTGAATATACATATCTGAATATATAGATATATACATATACATACATAAAAGAAGGAGGAGTTTAGAAAGCAGAGTAGTTTGGAGGTGAATTAGCAAGTGGGTCTCAATCTTTGAAAACCTTTTAGTGAAGCAACAGAATATAATCCCATGTAGCCTAACTCCATAACAAATAATTTAACAAAGTATCAGTTTGTTGGGCGCCTGGGTGGCTCAGATGGTTAAGCGTCTGCCTTCGGCTCAGGTCATGATCCCAGGGTCCTGGGATTGAGTCCCGCATCGGGCTTCCCGCTCCTTGGGAGCCTGCTTCTCCCTCTGTTTCTCTCTGTCTCTCATGAATAAATAAATAAAATCTTTAAAAATAAAAAAAAAAAGTATCAGTTTGTTTATTTCTTACTTACATAAATTAAGGTATTTCTGATTGGGCAATTCTCTCCTGAGAATTGGCTCAGGGATCCAGACTTCTACCCTCTAGTGGCTCCGTGATTCCCTAGAGCCTTAAAATCCTCAGCTGGATCTTTTGCATCTGGCCAGCAAATGAGGGAAAAGAGGATTATTTCACAGTAGGTGTTTCAGAGCGAGACTGGAAATGGCATACATTGCTTTAGCCCGAAATTTAGTCATAGGGCAAGACTATTGCAATAAAGGTTGGGAAATGTGGTCTGGTTGTGTGCCTGGGAGGAAAAGGGCATGGCTTGGTAACCAATTAGATAAATCCACCAGAAGTACTGAGGTTTATGGTGATTACAGGTCCCTGCTAAAAAAAAGTTTAAATTATAATTAGTATTTGCTACTTAAAGACAAACATCACAGATGGGCCTTATTATACGGTCGCATACCCTTTCCAACTTTGTTTGGATTTTCCTCAAGATCAAACATACATCACCAACTAACTCAAAAAACTGGAAACCTCTTCCTGTATCAGCTGAAGTGCATAATGCATGTAAAGATGTCAATTATTCTTGTTGAACTGGCAGAATATGAAAACAGATGGTACTGGTCTCCTGTTTCTGTCCACAGACAGCAGTAAATACCAGTTGATAGTGCATGAGAAATATGTGACTTCAAGGGATGGAAACAAATTCATATGCGTGTGAAAGCAATTCTATAAGGATGAAACTAATAGTAATCTTCTAAGTTTATTTTCTGCAAACAGGCTGGTAAAACCCTGATAGTTTGAGCTATCCTATCAGATATATTCTTAAGAACTAGAATTGGTGGTCTCTGGACTAGAGCAATACCAGATTTCATTTCACAAAAGGATAATTGGCATCCTTCCTGTCTCCTCTCCCATACTGATCCACAATGGAAAGACTTGGGAGGTGGGGAAGAAGGGAGAGGAGTCTGGCTACTGTGTGGCCACAGAAAATTAGACATAGAGGTGATTATTTTCTGGAACTGTGGGAACAGCAGGAATGAGGAGAGTGTGGGAATGCAGGGAGCTTGCAGAGTCGAAGAGAATGAGTTTGGGATGATCTGTGTGTTCTGAGCAGGACTTCCAAATACAGAGGGAGGGAAGATTTTGTAATCATGGAGAAGTGAAGTATACAGGGATTATGCAAATAAACTGAAGGTTTTACCTGAAAAACTGACCGGGACACTGCCCACAACTGGCTTTTACCTGCTTTCTGAAGTAAAGAGATGACTTCATTGTAAGGAGCAAAGATTGGTAAACTTTTTCTCTTTATGGTACAACATAAATACAAGGTTCACTCAAACTCACTAAAACATGTAAAAACGTGAGTAGAGAGAAGGGAAAAAAAGCTGAAAGTCTTTTATTTTTTTAGTTTAAATTCAATTAGCCAACACATAGTACATCATTAGTCTCAGATGTAGTGTTCAACAACTCATCAGTGGCGTATGACACCCAGTGCTCATCACATCACATGCCCTCCTTAATACCCATCACCCAATTACCCCATTCCCCCACTCACCTCCCCTCCAGCAGCCCTCAGTTTGTTTCAGATAGTTAAGAGTCTCTCATGGTTTGTCTCCATCTCTGATTTCTTCCCATTCAGTTTTCATTCCCTTCTCTATGGCCCTCTGCCCTGTTTCTTATATTCCACATATGAGTGAGATCATATTATAATTGTTTTTCTCTGATTGACTTATTTCACTTAGCATAATATCCTCCAATTCCATCCACATCATTGTAAATGGTATTCATCATTTTTGATGGCTGAGTAATATTCCGTTTTATCCATTCATCTGTTGAAGGACATCTTGGCTCCTTCCACAATTTGGCTATTGTGGACTTTGTTGCTATGAACATTGGGGTGCAGGTGCCCCTTCGTTTCACTGCATCTGTAAACACCTAGTAGTGCAGTTGTTGGGTCATAGGGTAGCTCTATTTTTAACTTCTTGAGGAGCCTCCATACTGTTCTCCAGAGTGGCTGTACGAGCTTGCATTCCTATCAACAGTGTAAGAGGGCTCCCCTTTCTCCGCATCCTCACCAACATTTGTTTTTTCCTGTCTTGTTAATTTTACCCATTCTAACTGGTGTAAGGTGGTATCTCATTGTGGTTTTGATTTATATTTCCCTGATGCTGAGTGATGTTGACCATTTTTTCATGTGTCTTTTGGCCATTTGGATGTCTTCTTTGGAGAAATATCTGTTCATGTCTTCTGCCCATTTCTTGACTGGATTATTTTTTGGATGTTGAGTTTGATAAGTTCTTTATATATCTTGGATACTAGTCCTTTATCATTTGTCATTTGCAAATATCTTCTCCTGTTCCATAGGTTGCCTTTTTAGTTATGTTGACTGTTTCCTTTGCTGTGAAGAAGATTTTTATCTTGATGAAGTCCCAAAAGTTCATTTTTGCTTTTGTTTCCCTGGCCTTTGGAGACGTGTCTAGCAAGAAGTTGCTGTGTCCGAGGTAAAAGTGGTTGTTGTTTGCATTCTCCTCTAAGGTTTTGATGGATTCCTATCTCACGTTGAGGTCTTTCATCCATTTTGAGTTTATCTTTGTGTATGGTGTAAGAGAATGGTCCAGTTTCATTCTTCTGCATGTGGCTGTCCAATTTTCCCAGCACCAATTATTGAAGAGACTGTTCTTTTTCCACTGGATATTCTTTCCTGCTTTGTCGAGGATTAGTTGACCATAGTGTTGAGGGTCCATTTCTGGTTCTCTATCCTGTTCCATTGATCTATGTGTCTGTTTTTGTGCTAGTACCATGCTGTCTTAATGATTACAGCTTTTTAGTATTGCTTGAAGCCAGACATTGTGATGCTGCCAGCATTGGCTTTCTTTTTTAACATTCCTCTGGTTATTTGGGTTCTTTTCTGGTTCCATACAAATTTTAGGATTATTTGTTCCAGCTCTGTGAAAAATGTCAGTAGTATTTTGGTAGAGATTGCATTGAATGTATAGATTGCTCTGGGTAGCATAGACATTTTAATAACATTTATTCTTCCAATCCATGAGCATGGAATGTTTTCCCATCTCTTTGTGTCTCTCTCAATTTCTTTCATAAGTAGTTTTTAGAGTACATATCCTTTATCCTCTGTGGTTAGGTTTATCCCTCTGTATCTTATGGTTTTTTGGTGCAGTTGTAAATGGGATCAATTCCTTAATTTCTCCTTTTTCTGTCTCATTGTTAGTGCATAGAAATGCAGCTGATTTCTGTGCATTGATTTTATATCCTGTCACTTTGCTGAATTCCTTTATGAGTTCTAGCAATTTTGGGGTGGAGTCTTTTGGAGTCTTCCATATAAAACATCATGTCATCTGTGAAGAGTGAGAGTTTGACTTCTTTTTTGCCAATCTGATTGCCTTTTATTTCTTTTTGTTGTCTGATTGCTGAGGCTAGGAATTCTCGCTCTATGTTGAACAACAGCGGTGAGAGTGGGCATCCATGTTGTGTTCCTGACCTTAGGGGAAAAGATCTCGGTTTTTCCCCATTGAGACTGATATGCACTGTGGGCTTTTCATATATGGTTTTTATGATATTGAGATATGTTCCCTCTATCCCTACACTTTGGAGAGTTTAAATCAAGAAAAGATGCTATATTTTGTCAAATGCTTTTTCTGCATCAATTGAGAGGATCATATGGTTCTTGTCTTTTCTTTTATTAATGTGATCTATCATGTTGATTGATTTGCAAATGCTGAACCACCCTTGCATCCCAGGGATAAATCCCACTTGGTCATGGTGACTAATCCTTTTAGTGTACTTTTGGATCTTATTGGCTAGTATCTTGGTGAGTATTTTGACATCCATGCTCAAGGATATTGGTCTGTAATTCTCCTTTTTGATGGGGTCTTTGGTTTTGTGATCAAGGTAATGCTGGCCTCATAAGTAGAGTTTGGAAGTTTTCCTTCCATTTCTATTTTTTGAAATAGCTTCAGTAGAATAAGTATTAATTCTTCTTTAAATGTTTGGTAGAATTCCCCTGGGAAGCCATCTGGCCCTGGAATCTTGTTTTTTGGGGAGGTTTTTGATTACTGCTTCAGTTTCCTTGCTGGTTATGGGTCTGTTCAGATTTACTATTTCTTCCTGTTTCAGTTTTGGTAGTTTATAAGTTTCCAGGAATGCATTCATTTCCTCCGGATTGCCTAATTTGTTGGCATATAGTTGCTCATAATATGTTCTTAAAACTGTTTGCATTTCCTTCTTGGTCATGATCTCTCCTCTTTCATTCATGATTTTATTAATTTGTGTCCTCTCTCTCTTCTTTTTGATAACTCTGGCAGGGGGTTATCAATCTTATTAATTCTTTCAAAGAACCAGCATCTAGTTCCATTGGTCTGTTCTACTGTTTTTCTGGTTTCTATTTCACTGATTTTTGCTCTGATCTTTATTATTTCTCTTATCCTGCTGGGTTTAGGCTTTATTTGTTGTTCTTTCTCTAGCTCCTTTAGGTGTAAGGTTAGCTTGTGTATTTGAGATTTTTCTAATTTTTTGAGACAGGCTTGTATTGCAATATACTTCCCTCTTAGGACTGCCTTTGCTGTATCCCAGAGGTTTTGAACCGTTGTGTTTTCATTTTCATTTGTTTCCATGAATTTTTTAAATTCTTCTTTAATTTCCTGATTGACCCATTCATTTTTTAGTAGGATGCTCTTTAACCTCCAAGTGTTTGAATTCTTTCCAAATTACCTCTTGTGAATGAGTTCCAGTTTCAAAGCATTGTGGTCTGAAAATATGTAGGGAATGATCCCCGTCTTTTTGAATTGGTTGAGCACTAATTAGTGACATGGTATGTGATCTGTTCTGGAGAAAGTTCCATGTGCACTCAAGAAGAATGTGTATTCTGTTGAAAAGCCCAAAGTCTTAATTGGAGATATAGTTACACAGTTTCATGAAAGAGACACATATATACTAAATAGTATTTCTTAAAGTAAAAAGTTGTATTTTATATGTGTCCTTTGACTCAAATTCTTCTTTGTGCACTGAACCACTACTCATAAATCATTTCTTGGTTGTTCACCTAAAGCACAAAGTTGGGGCTAAATTCATCTCCTCCAAGAAACAGCATCCTCCTGTGCATATCAAATCATTATGTTTGCCATGTTATATTAAATGTATTATTATATGTCACCCATCCTGAGCTCTGTGCACTTAATCTTTATATCCCCAGTGCCTCCCACATAACCTAGCACAAGATAAATGCTCAGTAAACAGTTTTGGTATTAGCTGGAACTGGGTTGCCCTTACCTTCAGGATTCTGTTAATGTGCAAACATCTTGGAAGAGGTAACACATCACATCAGACTCATCCCTAACATTTGCAAAGTCAAGAGCACAAATGGAGGCCCACATATCATAGACCTAAATATTTATAATTTCTAAATCAAGCTAACAAACTGTTAAATAAAATGTAGCTCTATCTTCCTGCCTCAACAAATAAATGTGCTTTTATATTGATGAGATTAAAAATGTGCAACAGTTCTTTTTTAATATGCTGTAAGTTGGCAAAATATCAAAGATAATACAACTTAATTATCAATATGTATATATAGGTGTTCTGGGTGGCAGTGTTTAGGTTTCAAAGTAAATATATCAATTTCATAAATTATTGTATTTTTCTTTAAGAAAATGTGTATTTTCATCTTTATTTTAGCATGGTTACAGATTATGCAGTTATAATAAAACATTTTAAAAGTTTTGCATTCTATCTACAGTCATGACAAATAATACAACCTTCCCCAAGTCACATGATGTCTGCTCTCTTTAATTTTTTTCCTGGTTTAAAAAATTTAAATATACCTTGTCATTGAACTCTTTTCTATTTCTTTTCAACCTTTTTTTCCCCCTGAGGTTCACTTACAGTTTACACATATTCTTAATATTTAAAGGATTAAAAAATAAAATGTTACTCAAAATTGACATGATTTGAATAAAGATGTAATTTAAATTATAAATACAAAAAATTTAAAATTATTTCCATTGTGTGCTTTCAGATATAGTTCATATATGGTTTGCAGAAAGTTACTTTCTTCTAAGACATTTAAAAATATTTACTAAAATGAGGACAAAATGCAATTATCTCATATAAATTTTTATGTAAATCATTTGAATAAACAAAAATTTAATGAGTTAGAACTCATAAATCTAAATTTCAAAAATAAAACTATTGATAATTCTAGAATTCAATAGATATCCAGTTGGCAAGGAATATGAGGCTTCATGTATATTACATCTAGAATTACCCATATACAAACTTTGAGAGTAATGGGAATCATTTAATAGTCAAAATATTCCCCAGGCAGCAAGTACACCTGTTTTGCATGCTGTATTGATTCATGAGTGCCTTCCAATGCATACATTGAAACCAAAGAAAATGGTGCTTATTAAAGCTTGAAAATAATACTTGGTTAGGAAATAACCTGTTGCATTTATGCCATCCAGAGAAAGAACCTGGTGAGTTATTTCGCCCTTTCTCTTACTTAAATGCTTCCATAGCTCAAATTTCTTCCTATACTCCAAAGCAGTATCTATTTCTATTGTTAGCAATGGCAGTCTGCAATCCTTAGTAGCACTTGCGCATAGTCACCTTTTGTTTTTAGGATATAAAACAAAAGATGGTCTAAAGTGTTTCTGTGGGGCTTCCAGGGTGTCAATTATAAGAGCAGGTGGTGTTAGTCACAAACGCAGATGTTTTGGGTTCTGGCTTACTCTGCCAGCACCGAGTGTGAGATCCCAAGTGACAGAGGAATCTACAATCTATTTAATTTTTAAGTTTGTATTTGTGATGAGTAGAGCCCTCTTAGTGTGTGGGTTCTAGGGCAAGGATCTTCTCCTGTCTGGGTTTCAGGGTAGGATTGAATTAAATCCCTACCTATGAGTATATCAAATAAATGTCTTCCCTTAAAGTGTGGAGGGATACTAGACATCTGAGGAGAGGGGTAAGGGAGAACAGACATTAAAAGATAGAATGAATGGAATAAATTTGGAGGGAGTTGAAGCAAAACATCACCTAGTTCATAATTTTGTTTGGGAATTTAGTCTAGAAGTACTATTTATTCTTGTTTCTGTGTATATATGTGTATTCTTTCTCTCACTGCTCTACAAATTGTCTTGAATTAATCATTGTTTAGATACTTTGAAAATGTTCAGTTTGGGGTTGTGTTTATCATTGGGATTTAAGTCCCTCTATAGTTGGGTTTTGGAAAGCAAAGATGCCCTCAATTTGTATAACAATTTAATTGCTTCAATTAGTATTTTCAGTCTAGAATATAAAGTATAGGATGTTTCTACTATAAATCAAAGCCCTTGACTTAAAAAAAGATCCATAGACCTCAACCAGAACTTCTTAGAGGACGCTTCAACATAAATATAGTCTGGGATATTTGGGGTTTGCTTATGTCTATACTTAGGGCCAGAATTGGCAAAGATATTAATATTGGGGGCAGGGGAGGAACAGAGATAAACATGTTCAGTAATATTATTACTTGTCTCTCTTCCCCACTACTATATATCCAGATTAAAGAAAAAAAAAAGAGAAACAATTTTAAGCTACACATTCTAAGCTAGAGAGAAAAAATGTCACATATTAGGAAATCCTGCTAAAGAAATGTCAAAAAAAAAGCCACAGGGTGCAAAATAATTTTAGATGAACTTAAAATGGGAAGAAGAAATCATCTGGCTTAGAAGTTAGATATATTTCCTCTCCTTTTCAACTCAATTCTTTAAGTGTTCAGTATCCAGGCCAGAAATGTGATCTACTAATTCACATTTCCAGTATTTATCAAGGATTATGTCTCCTAGTTTGATTCATGTTTTATTCATGCTTAGAGTTTTAATCTGTCTGAAACTTTGCAATAGGCTAAAAGTAGTCAAAATATGAAAGCTTGCAAATAAACAGAAAATTTTTGGCATGTTACAACTCTTAACATCAGAATTCTCACCTTTTTCAGGAAGGCACATTAGAACATGCAAGTTACTGGTCATTACTACTTGATCTGTTCTACATAGGATCTATGGTACTTTTGGGATTTTGTAAAATTTCAGGTCCGTCTTTAACAATTCCCTTTGCTTTTACCTCAAATACACTATTCTCTTCCTTTTTAAAATACTACTAATAAAAGTAGATTGGAATACAGCAGCATTGTTGGCAAACCAAACTTTATTAAATGTTTGATTTTATCTGTTACAGAACATGAGAAGAAGCAGTTATGCAAGAGCACCGATTATATGAATTTGCATTTCAAAGTGAAATGGTTTTATAATGAATATGTGCGAGAACTTCCTGCCTTCAAGGATGCTGTTCCTGAATACTCCTTGTAAGTAGTGATTTTCACCCCCAACTTCTCAATTCATAGTCCTATAAAAATTATACCTGAATTATGCAGCCTTAAAATCTCTTCTCATAGTCTTTGCTTGAATGCAGACATTTCTATTATAAAATCAATATTAAATGACTTGCATTTCTTTGGGACCATATATAATTGAATTGTGTTACACTTTTCAACTATGCCTTAACTCAGATATTCAACTCAAAGAAAAAGAAATACAAAACAGGATATGGTTCACATGATGAGGTTATCTTCTGTGAAAGTGCTCAAGCTCAGATTTTATTGGGAAAATGAGGGTATCTGTATACTGAGCTCTAGAATCAGATTTTCCCTTTAATTCAAACAAAAAATATCTTAGAAATTAATATTTCTAAAATAGAAGTTATAATTAAACAGGTAACATTTTTCATAAACATGCCTGTATCAAATATATTTCTAAGCAAACAAACTTGTAATACTCTGCATCTCGTATTTTTCAGAATTCTATTTAATTTTGTTGAGGAGGGTCTTCCATATACCAGGCACTGTGCCGAATGCTATAGGACAGTAGTGAATAAGATAAAGACCTCACCCTGAAAGAAGCTTGTACTTGATGAGATACTGATAAGTATAAAAATCATGATAAAGCAAGGCAAAATTAAATAAGTACTAATTCAAGGAGCACAAACAAAGTGCAGTGGGTTCTCACAGAAGAGAGACATTACCCCTGTTTGGAGGACTCTGCATAATCTTTATGGATGGAGTAGCACTGATGCAGACTTTGAAAATTAGGTCAGTTGATGACAAGAAAAGCATTTAGATTGAAAGTAAAGTTATGGGCATTATTATGGAAGTAGGAATATATGGGCTATGGTCCATGGGAAATGTCATTATAGTGGGGTATAGAGTATGTTTCCAAAGGAGTAGGTAGCAAAAGTAGTTTTGAACTAGATTATTATAAATAAATGCTATGAAGCTTGCCCCACATTCATGAGGCATTGTGGGCATTGGAAGAGGCAAAGATAGGGCAACAGGAAAGAGATTTAGAAGATAGTAATGTAATGATGAGATTAGAATTTCCCTTTAATGTGACTTTTCTCATAGAAGTTTATAAGATACAGTGGGATACTGGGACTAGTTAAAGTCTGTACACATTAGAGAGTGT
Source organism: Neomonachus schauinslandi (assembly GCF_002201575.2). Classification (NCBI taxonomy): domain Eukaryota; kingdom Metazoa; phylum Chordata; class Mammalia; order Carnivora; family Phocidae; genus Neomonachus; species Neomonachus schauinslandi. The sequence goes on from NC_058411.1 coordinate 93,943,673, forward strand.
TTGTAGTAAGAA